>NC_046161.1:82371859-82496859 GCF_011064425.1 Rattus rattus | reverse complement strand
ATCTGCTTCCCTTCTTTCTTGTTTTTCACACTTTTGAAGTCCTAGGGTACAAGGATTTATAGAAAGTCCTGACTTCAGCATTCCTCCTCCATCAATGTGATGTGTGTCATTGCTGTCATTCAGTCTCTCAGAGCAGGGAGAAATGAACACTTTACGGCATCATTATTCACTGTTAATTAACCATCTCCTGTTTAAAAAATTCTCATAATAAACCTTGTAACAAAAGAATGCAGTTATAGCATTTAGTTAAATATTTTCCTTCAAGGGGAGAAAATAATGGATTTTACCAAGGATGCATAAGACAAATTTTCTGATTATATTTCTAATTCTCTGTAAGATTTATACATTCGTTCATAAGTGTCTGTATATTTTCATATTATCTAAAGTACAACATATTCAAAGTTTGTCCTGTAACCATATACATCTGTGCATTATTCTCTCTACCACAGTTATCTCATTCAGGCTCATCATAATTACTTTTATCATAGTACAGTCACCTTCACACATGCATTATTAAGCGGCTCCCACAGAGTCCATGAAACTATAGACTCATCCTGCAGTATTATCCTGAGAATAAAAACATCAAGAACATCTTATTAAATATTTTCTCTGAAAATTTTGTTTCCCTTAATGAAGCACATTTAGTGGATGTCCACTATAAATCAAGCATGATTTACAACCTCACATGTTATAATAACAGGCAGTCACAAAGTATATTATAGTTGCACATCTCAAAAACAGTATAATGTGACCCAAATTGGGAGCAAATGAGGAAAAAAATGTCAATTTAATGTTTTTAGATAAAATTTTCTTTTTACCCTCATGATGCTGCTTTTAATAATAATGGCACAACATTTTAAAAATCTGCTTGAAATGGTAAATTTAAATGTAAGTTTTGGATTGAGAGTTCTGGTGCGCAAGTTTATCTTTGCTTAAGATGAGAAACTGTGTTTAAACATTATAAATTTTGGGTGCATAGGCAGATCTATCAAAAATCAGAAGTGGGCCAGTTGAAATCCTCAGCATCCATATAACCACTGGGTATGGCAATGCATGTCTGCAACATCGGCGAGTGGATTATGGAGAAAGGTGGGTTCTGAGGGATTGATGGCCAATCAATCTAGATTGCTTTAAATTTACAGAGATATCCTGTTTCAGTTAAAGTACGGAGGAACAAACAAGATACTTGAGGTTGTTCCCTGGGCCTTTATAAGTTACACATGGATTTTTAAAATTAGGTTTTTAACAATTATTTTTTAGTTACTTTGAGTAGACCATGTTTTTTGAAAGAGTTGAAGGAGCTTATCTCTCCTAGAAGATGCTCTAATTTAGAGTTCTGTCTTTTTAGGAAACCATATTCATTGTATTACTGAGCCATTCTAAGTTGCTATCTGAATTATCTCTGTTTCCATGTGCCTGTGATTCCTATGAGTTTGCCTAGTAGTGGGTATAGACTTGGTGAGAATGTGTTGTTTTCCTTTTTAATAACATTTGACTTTATAGAAAAATCCTATAAAACGGTAGCGAACAAAATGTCAGTCTGCAGTAGGGCTATTGTCATATTTCCCATGGGTTTTCTTTGGTTTGAATTGTATCTTAATGTATATACTGCTTTGGAGTCAGTTGCAATATGGCTCATTGTTACTCAAATATATCACAGCGGTCAATCATTAGTGCCAATTACACTGCCCTGTGGTAGAATGCTTTGAGATGGTACTGACATCTGGGCTGTATGGGATATTATAGGCACTTAAGCCTGTGTTCTCAATCTTCTCATCACTTGCTTTTTTTTTCAATAAAATTCTGCTATCTTCATGGGAAACCAAGAGTATTTCCTAAACAGACATTCATACTTCATGGTATTCACGCAAATATTAAACCAGTGTGTTCCCTACTCTTTATCTTGAGTGAAGATATAAATTAAAAATATTCTCAAATCTTCTACTCTACAAATAACTAGAACCAGTTAACATTTAAATTAAATGTGTCCGTCTTGAAAAATCCCATCTTTTTAAATTACTTTCCCTCATCCTTCTGAGAGCAAAAAAGTCTGTCACATCCATGATAAATCGTAATTTATTTTTAAGTCGAGTTTCAGGAGAGAAATATTATCTCAGTTTGCCAATAGTAAACATAATTAAATATTCATTATACATTAAGCACACATATACAGAGAGAAATACTACAAGTTTTTAATAATATTTTTCCATTTTGTTTTGATTTGCAATGACTCTCTTGCTCCCAATGATATCCTACATTTTTATGGTTTTATGTCATTCATTACATTCCAATTTCACCTATACTTTTTGGTAAGATTACTTTTCCTGAAGCATATTCATACACTTACACAGCGTTTCTTATGTTTGCCTTCTCTGCTCATGGAGACTAAATTTAACTGTCCTGAAAACTCTAACGATATGTATATATGGTGATGGCTCTTCCAGAACTCTGGAACCATCAGAAACCATGACCTGTCCACTGTAATGCAGCATAAACCAAAAATGAATATAAGTCCAGATAATGGTCTATGAGAAATAGTCAAATATTTTAGAACTAAAAGGGTAGAATATTAGCTTTCTTCTAACAAGAACCAAAAGTATCCAAGATTTAATGACTCCAGTGCAACAAACACTCATTATAGATTTCATACAATAATGAAAATAAATTCCTCTAATAATTTATTATTAATTTATGTAAATATAATATACAAGTTTATATAAATTAATAAAAAGCTACATATGGTTAGCACAAGAAGTAAAATGATCAATCTAAATGTATCATAAGCAATCTGGTTGTTTGAAGGGATTTTATTATACTAATTCCTCTTTATGCATTTTTTATGTCGCTGTGTTTTAAATAATAGTGACAGTCTCATGTGGCTTTCCTTAGGAAATTACATTTTCTTTCCTTTACTTTTCAACTAACTTGCTATTTTCATATTTTGTCTTTTACCAATAGACAATGATTGTTTCCCAGCAATTATCAAGATATATGGCATTTCGCCTGCCCTGATCCTTTCTCAGAATCTCCACAATATAAAGAATATCTAACTGTTCTCAGTAGATATGGAATCTAGGAAGAGAAGATGAATGCTGTTGCTTTTGAGTTCCTTGTTTCAAAATCCTAAATATCATTCCAGGTTCAAAGTAAGCATCCTAGAATCTCCAAAAATATGACAGTGCCAAAAAATAGGTAGCATCCAAAATATGATGTTATAGAAATAAAGTAATAACTATGAATGACACAGTTTCTTCATAGAACACATAGTCCAATTATGTTCATGAAGTAAAGTCCAATTTGTCATTCAGGTATGTATTCACTAAGCAAAGGCTTAAATTTCAGGTTTTCAATACACACTACATTAGATTAGATTTAGATTATATGTCATGCTCTTAATTTTAGGGACCTCGAACTTATCAGACCCTGAACTCAATCTTACCGGAACACCATGGATGGATTTAAATGATATTGACTTATCCCTTCCAAGGTTTTAGAAGGTAATTTATTTTTACATAGAAAATACTAATTGTAGGGGGAAATTAGAGAAAGTGAAAATGAAATGAAAATTAGACATCATAGCAAGGTTGAGTGGATAAGGTCTGAAAGACTTGTACTTCAAGAAGATAAATGAAGTAGAAATGCAAAGTGAACACAGTTTGGTCAAGGCTAAGTCCTAAGAGCCTTCACAATGCACGCATTTCAGTTTGCACAAAAACATTCTGATGATTATTCAATTCAGTACAACCACCATGGACACATTTCTCAAGATGTTCCCCAGAAGTCTGTGATCACTTGGTGTGTATTCTGGCCAGCTGTTATTTGCCTTATATTAAAACCATTCCTCTAGGGATATCCTTCTAAAAGCACACTAAGTTTCTTTCCTGGCTAAAACAACCCATAGAAAACTAACTCACAGGAGATGGGATTCTAGACCTAAAGATTTCTCAGGAGCCAACTGATAGACCCTCTTTTCTTTCCTTCTGCCAATCTTGCCTAAGATCCTACAAATTTAGGGGGTGCTATCTAGTGTTTTGTTTCCACTACTGTCTTCTGGAGAGTTGTAAAAGACAAGTCACCAATAACCCTGGTTGTCTAATTATTCTCTTATTCCTTTTACCACTCATTCATCAAATACGTGGAGCAAAGATGCTTACATAGCAGCCACAATGCCTCCTTTGTAGGTTTCAGATTAACTTTAGAAGTCTCCATTTCTTTCACCTTGTTACTGAACATGGCAACAAAGACATAAGAATGAAAGGTCACACGAAGGAGCTCGTTCTAACGATTTCAGTCAAAAATCACTGGGAGCCATAGAAGCAGGGAAGTATCCGGAGTCTTCACTGTAGGCTTTTGTCTCTGTGGTTAATGTGAACGTACTCTGGCCATATCATCATAAGCAAGCTCTAACATGAGGTTCACAGGTTTTGTTTTATTTTGTTTTGTTTTTTTTTTTTTGAGACAGCTACCTCAGTCATATTTTTTCCATCCCACAGACATAAGTCACCTGCATCTGTGCATGCTCTAGAAAGCAAAGTTCTCTATATCAGGAAATTCCCGATTTGTCCACTACAAACAACTCTGAACATTCAGAGTCTTAAAAGGCTTAGCTCTCTGTCGGTATTACCATTCAGATGATCACCAGACGAGTACAAGGGGCAGGAGAGAAAGAAAACGGCTTGCAAACCCAGTGCTTTCTTTAGTAGCCTCCCATTTGACAGTGTAAGACCGGCTCTAGAACAGAATCAGGCCGCTGGAGAGCGTTAGAGTGGACCGTGTGATTTCTATCCACCACTGGCCTTGGCAATCTAAAAGGAACCTGTGGTGTGTTTGCACAGATGTTAAGAGAGAATGTGCTCTCATTCCGCATGACTATTTTAATAAGCATTTTCCAAATGCAGACTCTTTAGGTGCCGGGCCTCCTGTCACACACTGAGAATGGACTTGAGGTCACTGATCTCGCTGCTGCTACCTCCTGCAATTATTTAGTGAGCATTTACTTTGTGCCAGGTGGCGTGCTAAATACCTGTCCATAAAACCTCACTGAATTCTCAGTCCTGTGTGGTGTATCCTAAGGTTCCTGTTCCATTTATGAAAGTCAAAGAAGTTACAGTTAAATAAGGCTCTACAGTTTTACCCAGCCAATCAAAGACTAGAAACACCAGTAACACATTCTCTGTATCGGGGCACAAGGTGACTTAATGACATGGCTCAGAAGTTCAGCAGGCTTCTGCTGAGAACCCAGAAGCTTCAGGACAGAGTAGGTCTCCATTGATCTTCCTTTCTAGAGCCTTCTGTCATGGGAGTCTTAGCACACATAATGTCGACAAAGGTCCAGAAGTGCTAAATGGAGAAATCTGAGGTTATTCTATGATGACAGAAACTTTAGAAACTTTTTATTAATATCCAAAAACTTCCCAGAAATCCTTCATGACTTCTTTTGTTTGTGTCTTCCAAACCACAAATTCTCAAGGTCATCACAGTTCCTACAGAGTTTGAGGGAGCACCCTGCTCCCTGCAAGGGGCTGCACATCATCTGTCCATGGTATGCGCCCTTTGATAAATAGTCAGTGTCTGGTTTTATTCTCTGGTGGATATAGAAGGTTGTGAGACCTTTGCAGTCCAATGACCAAAACAGCTCCTTTTCATGTTCTCTAAACCGAGAGGAATCTGTTGTTACTCCTTTGATTTTGAGACCCAGAACTGAACCACCTCACCGAGAGCCACAAAAGACCTTTCTAGAACTGTTTCTAAGTTTGAAAGAGCCATATAACTAAGAACTTTTGTTGTTCAATGAGTTCTAGGGTTAATAAGAAAATAAACCTTAATTGTATAAATTTCATAATTGAATTTGTGCATACTTTCTTCTGTGGTAATAGAGTAATTTTTACAATCATCTTCAGAAAGAAATTGGACATATGCAACCAGTCAAAGACCATTTTAATACAACACACATATGCGGCTACTGAATGCCTGTTTTGAATTACATTTAAATTGCATGGAAAACATTTGCAAATGGAAAATTTTAATTTGGTTTAAGCTTTTCCATGGACAGTTTAGGTTCTGTATTGTTATCGTTATATCTGTGCTTCTGCATTCAAATCTTTTCAACCAGCATGGAAAGAGAAAAACATTGTGTTAAAGACTTTTTAATGACACAGTAACTCCTTTTGACAAGTTGTGGATCTGTTCCACTATCTCATTTGCCAAAAAAGAAATATCTTCCAGGAGGATAATATGTGCTTCATCATGAAAGCCTTCAGCTTTGAAAGCCTCAAATGGTAGAATCAGCAAGAGAAACAAGGACTCTGTATTAGAGTCAGATGTGCTCTTTTGATTATCTTGCAGGAACATCTGTGGTAATAATGCTTTTTGGAAACCACTGTTGGTGTTCTTAAAGAGCTTTACCAAGTTTGCCTTGTTTATCATATAAGAAAAAAAATCTATGATTGAGCTAGGTATGGCATTAGTATTTTCACACCAAGCCACTTGCCATTTACCTGTACTGCCCACTGGAAGCTCAGGGTCAGCTCTCTGAGTTCGGAGGTTAGACTATAACAGTTCTCTAACTATTGTACAGTCTGCCCTCCACATCTGTGGATCCTATACATGTCTTTTTGGCCAGCTATTGATGTAAGATGTTGATTAAAATACATTTGTAATGAAAAAAAAAGACTTATCACATTCAACCAGAGGTACTTTTGGGTTCTTGGCATATTCAATTATTTATTTCCATTCAAATGAAACCAAGGAAAATGTGGCATGGTGACTGTGAATGACATTTTGTAGGTCTGTTGTAGAACTGCCTTTTTTTTTTTTAGCAATGTCAAACTGTGTCTATTGAAAACATTGGCTCATATTAAACGTGCTTACCTTAATATGTTTGGTAAGTAAAACGTTTTCAAATATTAAGCATTCATGTAGTCGAGGTTTGATTTCTGTCATTACTCTACTTAGTCAAAATTAAATATATATGATATATACTAATATTATATTGAAAATATACATCATTATATAATATATGATACTCATTTTTTTACATATCATGTAACAGCATGAAAATCTAAAACCTACAAATGCAACATAGTTGTTAAGTTTTAGTGAGTTGAAAAATCTAAGAAAATATTGAAAAATTTCACTGTCACATGAACATTGTAATAAGACAAAATGTCCTAACCCAGGAGTATGTTTATATGTGCATATACATATATATGAATATGTCAACATACAAGTATATATGTATCTGTCTACATACACATACACATACACACACACATATATATATATATATTTGTGTGTAATACTATATAAATTCCATTTTATGATTCATACTTAAAATTAGAGATGAGAGTCTCAAAGTTCAACTTTGATGTATAATTAAGCATTCTGATTAATGCTATTGGGTGATTTAAAATGCTCTAAAAGAAAAGAGGAGTAGTCTGGGTTTTCATTTTGTGTTAATTTTAAACAATGGATTATGGGAGTTAGGTAAACCATGTCATTGTTCGGTACTTGGAACTCAACCTTCTAAACTTATCTCAGCATAAGTTTTTTTTTTCCTGTTTCTGTACATGCGTTAAAGAAAACCTATCTTTTTATATGAAGCCTATGTTTTTATTGTGCTATTATAACACAAACTACCTTGAAATAATTTCCTCTATTATTTCTAAAGAAAAATTATTAAAAAATTAAGACAGTAAATACATTACTAATATCAACCTCTACATTTATATTTTCATGTTTGGGAAAATCCAAAACAGGCTTCCTGCACCATGGCAAATCGCACATTGCTGGATGAATTTATTCTCCTAGGAATACCCCAGACTCACGGACTGGAGACTCTACTCTTTGTGGTGTTCTTGTTCATCTACTTCTTCACGCTGCTTGGAAATTCACTCATCTTTACAGCGATAGTTTCTTCATCTACCCTTCATACCCCCATGTATTTCTTCCTGGGACTTCTATCCATTTTTGACATATTGTTTCCATCAGTAACCTGTCCCAAGATGCTATTTTACCTCTCTGGCCAGAGTCCAGCCATCTCTTACAAAGGCTGTGTTGCACAGCTCTTCTTTTATCATTTTCTGGGTTCTACTGAAGGTTGCCTCTACTCTGTGATGGCCTATGATCGTTATGTTGCCATCTGTCACCCACTGAGATACATGCTCATCATGAAACCTGCAGTGTGCCTGAGCTTGGTCACAGTATCCTGGTTGGTAGGATGCCTTCAGTCCAGCATCCTAACATTCTTTACATTTCAGTTAACCTACTGTGGGCCCAATCATGTCCACCATTTTTTCTGTGACATTCCCGCAGTTTTACCTCTGGCTTGTACTGACAACAAATTGGCCCAGAAGGTGGGTTCCATCAATGTTGGCTTTCTGGCTCTGATGCTTCTCTTCAGTGTTTGTGTCTCTTACGTACATATTGGGGTTGCCATTCTGAGAATCCGTTCAGCAGAGGGCAGGCAGAAAGCATTCTCCACCTGCAGTGCCCACCTCACTGCTATTCTTTGTGCCTATGGACCTGTAATCATCATCTATCTGCAGCGCACACCAAACCCTCTGCTTGGGGCTGTGGTGCAGATATTAAATAATATTGTCTCACCTATGTTGAACTCTTTAATCTATTCATTGAGAAACAAGGAAGTGAAGAGGTCCTTGAGAAGGGTGTTTCACACTTTAGCTTAGGTGTTCACAAATGAATTATGGAGTTCATAATAGAATTTTAAAAATTATTTTCTGATATCACTGACCTCTAGTTTTAGTTTCTTAAACAAATCAGCACACAACAGAAAAAAAACTTATTTACAAGATTTTATATTTTTTGTTTTGACTAGTATCTCATAATTGCAGCAATATACATTCTTATTCTCCATGCCTTACCTGGGAAAATAATCTGTTAACCTGGTAAAAACAGCTGAGGTCTTACTTCCTGTCTCCATGATAGGCTTACATTTTGTTGTGTTATTAAAAATAGAGAATAACTTTGACCTCTCTTTTACTTCTCTCTTTGTCAAGTCTGGCCTCACTTCAACTTCTATTGCACTTAGAATACACTTCTTTTTTCTGACTACTAACATTTTTCTATCTCACATTTTATGGATTGTGAACTCATATATTTAGAGAATTGATTTTTCTTCAGTCACTGAAATGAACATTTTCACACATATTATCTTATTTAACTTTTCTATGAAGGCCATAAACTAAAGTTTACACAACTTCTAAAGGGCTCTGAAGATAAGGTCCACAAACACCAAACAAGTTTGGCTCATCAGTCAGTAACCAGAGCTTTAATTTTAATGTGGTGGGCTTTGAACATTATTGATGAAATTGGCAACACATACTTTACTTACTGTATCATTTTTGAACTCCACATTTTTACCCACTCAAGGACACTCATAAATAATTAAATAAAGGTAAGACTTAAACACACACACACACAGACACACACACACACACACAGACACACACACACACACACAGACGTGCGCATTGGTTGAGTCTTTAGGAGTTAAACTTCCTTGAATCACTTGCCTGACAATATGCCACTCATTGTCAACTCTCAAAACAACTATGACAGAAAGAAGTTGGTGAGAAAATGACTGGTAGTGTTCATATACACAGATATTTTGATATACTGACTGTCATCCCTGATTATTTTTGCTCTACTTTTGGCTCACCTATAGGAATAGTATAGTTTGTTTATCAGTGCCATAAAACCAGTGACATTAAAAACCAGCTTGGGTTAAATACTCTTATAGATTCCTCTGCCATGACTTAACTCCTATTCTATGCTGCCAGTGTCTTAAATTGTTCTCAATCTAAATCACTGGGCATGACTTCTGCCCATTGCTATGGAATAGATCAAGATTGCTTCAGTTATTATACTTCTTTAATTTTCTCTCTAAGAAGAATTTTTATAACTGAGCTTCTACGTGATTTGGACGCATGAATTACTTCTGTTAAAGATGCCAGAATATAAAGAGTAAAATTGATATTGCTATGATTTGAAAGAGAATAAGCCTCATAGACTCATACATTTGAGCTTTGTCCATGGTAGTTGTAACCCTTTGGGAGTGATTAGGAGGTCTTTTCCTGTTGGATGAAGTGTCTCACTGAGGGCTGAGATTTGAGGAATAACTCTCAGTGTTCAAGTCTGCCTCATGGATGTAGACCAAGATGTGAGCTCTCAATTGTTCCTTTGTTTAGCCATCATGGACTCTACACCTCTAAGACCATAAGTTGAATTAAACATTTTGTTGTCTAGCTTGCTTTGGTTTTTTGTTTTATTCCAGCAATAGAAAACTACAGCTGGAGAGATGGCTCAGTGGTTAAGAGCACCCACTGCTCTTCCAGAGGTCCTGAGTTCAAATCCCAGCAACCACATGGTGGCTCACAACCATCTGTAATGAGATCTGATGCCCTCTTCTGGTGTGTCTGAAGACAGCTACAGTGTACTCATATACTAAATAAATAAATAAATAAATAAATAAATAAATAAATAAATCTTTAAAAAAAATGGGCTGGAGAGATGGCTCAGCGGTTAAGAGCACCCGACTGCTCTTCCAGAGATCATGAGTTCAATTCCCAGCAACCACATGGTGGCTCACAACCATCTATAAAGAGATCCGATACCCTCTTCTGGTGTATCTGAAGACAACTACAGTGTACTTATATGTAATAAATAAATAAATCTAAAAAAAAAAAAAAAAACTACAAGAGTTCTGTTTATTGAGAATTCCACTCAGCACCATATCTTATTTGCATGATATTTTAGTCATGTATAAAATTTGTTTCCAGTTTTGTTTTTCCAAATGATAATGCAAAAAAAAAACCCAAAAATTATGACAAACATGAGAACATTCTTCCATTAAATGAAGTAGGAAGACAAGTGAAACCATCCAGACAGAGAAAAAGTGGCGTGTGGAGCAAAATAATAATTATATGTTTCTCCTAAAAATAACTGACAAACATCTAAACCACAGGAAATCTTAGTCCCAAGTTATGATTATATATCCTAGACTACATTTGTTGTACTGATGGTTGGATACTGGTGTGAGAAACCATGATGTCATGACATCTAGAAAGGTTGAGCTATTCCACAGTACTTCTATTGACAATGGGATACCCATAGGACATGTCCAGTTAAGTCTTGTTGAATGAATTAATAAATACCACTTAACAACCCAATCTGTGATAGAAGGGCATATTTGTTGCCACAGAATGAAAACATGATTTAATGTTCCAGCTATATAGCAACAATATATATTAATGAAAAAATATAGCTAAATAGGAATGAAATATATGGGTTTCTGGTTTCTGAGGTCTGAGCTGACCCCATGCCACAGCTGTCTGTATCAAGATCCCTAGGAAAGAGCTGGTCTCCCAGAATTGCTGACACATCTGAGAGCACAGGTGAGACCACCACTTCTGCTCATGTTCCTAGTCCAAGAGGAACCCACCTGGAGCCCTCAGGACACAGGAATTGAGAAACAGTCTTGGACAGGATTCTTCCAGTTCCTGTCTGCACCCTGAACTGATCCTGTGCCACATCTCTTTGTACCCAGATCACCCTTGGAGAGAACTGGTCTCTGACACACATAGGCTTACAGAAGGGTCAAGCCACTTTCAGAGACAGAAAAACCAGCTAACACCAGAGATAAGCAGATGGCAAGAGGCAAGGACAAGAACCTAAGCTACAGAAACTAAGGCCACTTGACACCATCAGAACCCAGTTCCCCCACCGTAGAAAGCCCTAGATACCCCAATACACTGGAAAAGCAAGATTGTGATTTAAAATTACAACTTAGGATGATGTTGGGGGACTTTAAGAAGGACATAAACAATCCCCTAAAAGAAATACAGGATAACACAGGTAAATAAATAGAAGCACTTAAAGAGGAAATACAAGAATCACCCAGACAGGTGAAGGAATTGAACAAAACCATCCATGATCTAAAATTGGAAATAGAAACAATAAAGAAATCACAAAGAGAAACAACCTTGGAGATAGAAAACCTAGGAAAGAGATCAGGAGTCATAGACACAAGCATTGCCAACAGAACACAAAAGATAGAAAAGAGAATCTTGGGGGCAGAAGATACCATAGAAAACATTGACACAACCATCAAAGAAAATACAAAACAAAAAAAGCTCCTAAACCAAAACATCCAGGAAATCCGGGACACAAGGAAAGGAGCAAACTTAAGGATAATAAGTATAGAAGAGAATGAAGATTAGCACAATAAAGGGAAAATAATTATCTTCAACAAAATTATAGAAGAAAATTCTCTAACCTAAAGAAAAGATGACCATAAACATACAAGAACCCTACAGAACTCCAAGTAGATTGGATCAGAGAAGAAATCCCCCCTGCCACATAATAGTCAAAACACTAATCACACAAAACAAAGAAAGAATATTAAAAGCAGTAAGGGAAAAATGTCAAGTAGCATATAAGCTCAGACCTATCAAATCACACCTGACTTCTCACCAAAGACTATGAAAGCCAGAAGATCCTGTCAAAATGTGATACAAACCCTAAGAGAACACAAATGTCAGCCCAGGCTACTATGCCAGCAAAACTCTCAATTAACATAGATGAGAAATCAAGATATTTCATGACAAAACCAAATTTAAATAGTATAATTTCACAAATCCAGCCCTACAAAAAAATAATAGATGGAAAACTCCAACTCAAGGAGGGAAACTAAACCCTAGAAAAAGAAAGAAAATAATCTTTCAATGAACCCAAAAGAAGATAGTCACACAAACATAAATCCACCTCTAACCACAATGAAAAGAGGAAACAACAATCATTGGTCCTTAATGTCTCTCAATATCAATGTACTCAATTCCCCCCTAAAAGACATAGACCAGCAGACTGGATAAGTAAAGAGGACACAGCATTTTACTTCATATCAGAAACATACCTCAATGGCAAACAGACACCACCTCAGAGTAAAAGGTAAGAAAGCAGTTTTCCAAGCCAAGGGTCCCAAGAAAGAAGTTGGACTAGCCATTCTATTATTGAATAAAATCGACTTTCAACCAAAAGTTATCAAAAAAGATAGGGAAGTTCACTTCATATTCATCAAAGGAAAAATCCACCAAAATGAACTATCAATTCTGAATATCTATGCTCTAAATGCAAGGGCATCTACATTCATAAAAGAAACCTTACTAAAGCTCAAAGTACACATTGCACATCACACAGTAATAGTAGGAGACTTCCACTCTCAGCAATGGCAAAGATCATGAAAATAGTAACTAAACAGAGACACAGACAAATAAGCAGAAGTTATGAACCAAATAATTTAACAGATATCTATAGAACATTTTATCCTAAAACATAAGAGTATGCCTTCATCTCAGCACCTCATGGAATCTTCTTCAGATTTGACCATATTATTGGTCACAAAACAGGCCTCAACATCTAGATCCAAGAATATTGAAATAATCCCATGCATCCTATTAGATCACCATGGAATAAGACTGGTCATCAATAACAACAAAAATGACAGAAATCTCACAAACATGTGGAAGTTGAACAATTCTCTACTCAATGATAACTTGGTCAAGGAAGAAATAAAGAAAGAAAAGAAAGGCACAGCATGTCCAAATTTATGGGACACAATGAAAGCACTAAGAGGGAAATTCATAGTTATGAGTGCTTCCATAAAGAAACTGGCAAGAGGATACACTCACAGCTTGACAGCACACCTGAAAGCCCTAGAACAAAAAGAAGCAAATGCACTCAAGAGTAGATGGCAGCAAATAATCAAACTCTGGGCTGAAATCAACCAAGTAGAAACAAAAAGAACTATACAAAGAAACAACAAAAACAGGAGTTAGTTCTTTGAGAAAATCAACAAGACAGATAAACCCTTAGCCATACTCACCAGAGTGAACAGAGAGCATATCCAAATTAACAAAATCAGAAATGAAAAGAGAGCCATAACAACAAAGATTGAGGAAATTTAAAAACATCATCAGATCTTACTACAATAGCCTATATTCAACAAAACTGGAAAATCTGGATGAAATGGATAGTTTTCTAAACAGATACCAGGTAATAAAGTTAAATTAGGATCAGATAAAACATCCAAAGAGTCCTGTAACTTCTAAAGAAATAGAATAAGACATTGAAAGTCTCTCACACAAAAGGAGCCCAGAACGAGATGGGTTTAGTGCAGAATTCTACAAAACCTTCATAGAACTAATACCAGTACTGTCTAAACTATTCCATAAAAGAGAAACAGAAGGAACACTACCCAATTCCTTCTATGAAGCCACAATTATGCTTGTACCTAGACCCCCCAAAAACCCAAGAAGGAAAGAGAACTTCAGACCAATTTCCCTTACAAATATCGATGCAAAAATAGTCAATGAAATCTCACAAACTGAATCAAAGAACACATCAAAATGATCATTCATCATGACCAAGTAGGCTTCATCCCAGGGATGCAGGGATGGTTCAATATAAAGAAATTCATTAACATAACCCACTATGTAAATAAATTAAAAGAAAAGAACACATGATCATCTCATTAGACACTGAGAAAGCATTTGACAAAATTCAACACTGCTTCATGTTAAAAGTCTTAGAAATATCAGGAATTTAAGGTCCATATCTAAACATAATATAAGGAATACACAGCAAATCAGTAGCCAACATCAACCTAAATGGAGAGAAACTTGAAGCAATCCCACTAAAATCAGGGACTAGCCTAGGATGCCCAAACTCTCCCTACTTGTTCAATATAGTACTCAAATTCATAGCCAGAGCAGTCAGACAACAAAAGAAGGTCAAAGGAATCAAATTGGAAAGGAATAAGTCAAAATATCCCTATTTGCAGATGATATTATGTATACTTAAGTGACCCCAAAAATTCCACCAGAGAACTCCTGAATTTGATAACATACTTCAGCAAAGTAGCTAGATATAAAATTAACTCAAACAAATAAGTAGCTTTCTTCTACTCAAAGGATAAACAGGCTGAGAAGAAATGAGTAAAGCGACACCCTTTATAATAGTCACAAATAATACAAAATAATTTGATATCCTCTAACCAAGCAAGTGATATATCTATAAAGGTGATCCCCTCCACATCCATCCCTCTTACCCACCCACCCCCGACAATGCCCTACACTGGGGGTCCAACCTTTGCAGGACCAAGTCTTCTCCTTCCATTGGTTCCCAGCAAGGTCATCCTTTGCCACGTATGCAATTGGAGCCATAGGTCAGTCCATGTATAGTCTTTGGGTAGGGGTTTAGTCCCTGGAAGCTCTGGTTGGTTGACATTGTTGTTCTTATGGGTTTGCAAACCCCTTCAGCTCTTTCAATCCTTTTTCTAGTTCCTCCAATGGGGGTCCAGTTCTCAGTTCAGTGGTTTGCTGCTATCATTCACCTCTGTATTTGACATATTCTGGCTGTGTCTCTCAGGAGAGATCTATATCTGGTTCCTTTAAACATGCAGTTTTTAGCTTCATCTACCTTATGTTGTTTTGGTGGCTGTATATATATGGGCCACATGTGGAGTAGGCTCTGAATGGCCATACCTTCAGTCTCTGCTCTAAACTTTACCTCCCTATCCCCTCCTATGAATATTTTCCCCCTTATAAAGGAGTGAAGCATCTGCATTTTGGTCATCCTTCATCTTGAGTTTCATGTGGTCCATGGACTGCATCTTGACTAATTTGAGCTTTTGGGCTAATATCCACTTATCAGTGAGTGCATACTATGTGTGTTTTTCTGTGATTGGGTTACCTCACTCAGGATGATATTTTCTAGTTCATTCCATTTGCCTATGAATATCATGAAGTCATTGTTTTTGATTGCTGAGTAGTACTCCATTGTGTAGATGAACCACATTTTCTGTATCCATTCCCATTCTTATCGACCTGTACAAAGCTCAAGTCCAAGTGGATGAAGGACCTCCACATAAAACCTGATACACTCAAACTAATATAAGAAAAGGTGGGGAAGAACCTAGAGCACTTGGGCACTGGGGAAATTTTTCTGAACAGAACACCAATGGGTTATGCTCTAAGATCAAGAATCAACAAATGGGACTTCATTAAATCACAAAGCTTCTGTAAGGCAATGGACCTTGTCATTAGGACAAAATGGCAACCAACCAATTGGGAAAAGATATTTACCAATCCTACATCTGATAGAGGACTGATATCCAATATATACAGAGAAGTCAAGAAGTAAGACTCCAGAGAATCAAATAACCCTATAAAAATGGAGTACAGAGTTAAACAAAGAATTCTCGTCTGAGGAATGTTGAATGACTAAGAAATACATAAAGAAATGTTCAACATCCTTAGTCATCAGGGAAATGCAAATCAAAGCAGCTCTGAGACTCCACCTCTTACCAGACAGAAGGGCTAAGAAAAAAAAAAAGAACTCAGGTGACAACAGATGCTGGTGAAGATGTACAGAAAGAGGAAAACCTCCATTGTTGGTGGGATTGCAAATGGGACAATCACCTGGGAAATCAGTCTGAGGTTCCTCAGAAAATTAGGGCATTGCACCAGTGGAGAACCCAGCTATACCATTCCTGGGCATATACCCAAATGATGTTCCAAAAATATAACAAGGACACATGCTCCACTATGTTCATAGCAGCCTTATTTATAATAGCCACAAGCTGGAAGGAACCCAAATGTCCCTCAGCAGAGGAGTAGATACAGAAAATGTGATACAACTCTACAATGGAGAACTACTCAGCTATCAAAAACAATGATTTCATCAAATTCTTAGGCAAATGGATGGAACTAGAAAGTATCGTTCTAAGTGAGGTAACCCAATTACATAAAAACATACAAGGTATATACTCACTGGTAAGTTGATATAAGCCCAAATTTCTGGATGACCCAAGATACAACCCAGAGATCACATGAAGCTCAAGAAAAAGGACTACCAAAATGTGAATACTTACATCCTCCTTAGAAAGGGGAATAAAAATATTCACAGGAGGAAATATGGAGACAAAGTTTGGAGCAGAGACTGAAAGAAAGGTCATCAGTAGACTGCCTCACCTGCAGATCTAGCCCATATACAGCCACCAATATTGCTGATGACAAGAAGTGCCAGCTGACAGGAGCCTGATATAGTTGTCTCCTGAAAGACTGTACCAGAGCATGACAAATAGAGGTGTATGCTCGCAGTCAACAATTGAATTGAGAACATAGTCCCTATTGGAGGACTTAGAGAAAGGATTTAGAGAAGGAGCTGAAGGGGTTTGCATCCCCATAACAAGTATACCAGTCAACCAGAGCTTTCAGTGACTAAACCACCATCCAAAGAGTACACATGGACAGACCCATGGCTCCAGCTGCATGTGTAGTAGAGGATGGGAAGAGAAATCCTTGGTCTTGGCAAACCTCGATGCTCCAGTATAGGGGAGTGTCATGGTGGGGAGTTGGAAGGGGGTAGGTGGTTGGGGGAACACCCTCATAGAAGCAGGACGGGGGAGGATGGGATAGAGAGTTTCTGAAAGGGAAGCTGGGAAAGGAGTTAATATTAAAATGCAAATAAAAATATCCAATAAAAAATAAAATATGATACACATTTTTTTCATCACTTCATAATCTCCTTCTAAATCAGTACTGAATTGACTCTGAGGAAATAAAATGGAAAACATATTAACAGTTTCTAAGCCTAAACTCATGTTTTGTAAAATACATACATAAATTAATGGATTCCTTTTAAAATCTTTCCTCATTAGAAATTTAAAAAAAAACAATTTGAAAAAGCAAATAATTTGACAGAAATAGAAACAGAGTATTAAATTTCATTCTCGTAGGAAATAGAAAGAATAAAACATGTTTCAAAAGGATGTTTGAAATAGAGTTTCATAAATATTGAATGGTTTTATCACATGGTGGGGACTTTCACTACTATCTCTGTAAGTTTTCCTTTAATTACTTGTAATACTTTATAGGCATTTTTTAAGTAGAAAAAAAGATACAGTAGAATGACACCTACTGATGTGGATTATCTTAGTGAAATATGTGTTAGAAAAATGAGAGTAATTTCTTATAGAGATAAATCTATGACATATAAATCAAAGTTATGGTATTATGATTTTGTTAATGTGCTATATTATGCAAAACTAATTTGTGATAAAATGTCTTGATCTACTGAAAGAATTCAGTTCTTTCTGTGTTCATCATTTAGTGATATCTATTGATTCATTCCCCCCCCCTTGAATATGCTCAGAGTTTGTCTATTGGGAAGGTGAAAGGAAATTTATATTGCTAATGAGAATTGAATTTTGATTCACAGTGTTCCTTTAGAACATTAAAGAGCAAAAATTAAGTCTTTTTATATCTTACCAGGTTAGTCTGAAAAAGGGCCTCTATTATAAACATTGTAAGCAGATTTCTTAGACTTATCACTTTGACCCTTGGTTCCCAACTATTTGAGATTTTTTTCAACCTGAGATCTTTATTTGCCTGCAAATTTTCTTCTGCTTTATCATAACCATATTTGCATCTGTACCTACAGTTAACTCTTCATATATTCTCCTTAGTCTGATGTTATAAAACTCAATGTTGATTAAACTATAGTAAGGTTTTCTCAACTTCATGATGGACCATATTTTTAAAGGGATCATGGGACTGTGTGTAATCACGTGCTTTGGTGACTCCTACACTGTCTTTCCCAGTCTCCTTTGTCTGGAGTGTTCTGCACATATACCCACATGACACATGGTTCCCTGATTGTTTATACATGCATAGATAAACAAACAAATAAATAAAACCTTTAAATACGATTGAGAACACAGAATACTCTTTCAGGCAAACATGTGCTACCCGGAAAGTGACACATTGGGATACCAAAGCAGACAGCTCCCTCAATATACAGTTTGCAGAAAACCCCAGGTTCTGCCTGCTTTCACTGTAGGTGAGCAGGTGAGGCAAGTCTTTACAAATATATGGGTGTTTTGTTAAAAAAAATACCTTCCTCCCTGTCATTTTATTTCACATTTACAGGTGTGATGAAGATGCTGGGTGGATTAGTAAGTTCTTCTTATCATATTTCATAATAATATAATATATAAATCTTTGACAAAACCTAAAAGCGATGCCCAGGAGTATTACTTTCAGTTCAAGACTGAACTACTGGTTCCTGGAGTGTTGAGTTAGCCTATGTTCCTTTCTTTAGTGTTAGGATAATTTTAACCTGTTTGTATTTCAGAAAAAAAGAGATCGATTCCTTGAAAATTATAGTTAATTGATGTTGAACATTAACTCTGCTGTCAGTTAAGGATTTCAAAGTACAATAATATATGCAAAGTTCTTTAATGTTTACCAGTAGAGGCACTGTATAAAGTGCTTAACATTTTCAGAGTACCACGGGTTTGTTAACCTACCAGGCATTGACTGGAAGAAAATATCCCAAATACCATTTTAGTTCTGTGAGATACCATTATAATTTTCTACTTAATAACTTAGTAGATATTACCAAATCATTCCAGTATCTGCATGAGGAAAGAATTGCCACTCACAACAGAAAGGAAGGAAAGTTCCTGAAGCTGAAGGCACAGGCCAGTGCCACACACACACACACACACACACACTACATGGGAAGAATACATAGAAGAGTTAAAGGGGGTCTTCTCAAGAATTATTTGAAAGCAGAATAGGTAGCTGGGAAACCACAAGTCAGTTGCCTTCACTTCTATGCAGCTGAATATAAAGACTCCAAATCTGTTGTATTTACAGATGCTGTTAGAACAAAGAAAATGTCTCTTACTCCACAACTAAAGAGTTGTACAGTATCTGAATGCCACGGTAAGCACAAGTTAGAAACTGGCACTAGGCTAAAAGATAACTAAAGGCCAACTTGCCTACCCAATGAGTTGATGGGGATTACTAACAGTGGATCACTTAAAGGCAGCTGCATCACAGAAAAACCCATTTCAACTGGATGATGACTCATGAAAGCTGAATTGCAGAGCTCTCGGAGGAGAGACCTGTAAGGATCTTGTACTGCTGGTCTGTGATTCTCTTCTCATTGCCAGTTGTTTATTCTTTAATGTAACCTCACGATAGGTAGTATGAATCCTATGAATTTCAGCTTTCACTGAAAATGGTCTTGAAGAGATTATTTACTTTTACTAAGTGGAACATTGTGTGTCCTCAGGAGAAAACTTGGAAATTTTGTATCCTGATGGCTTAACTAACCATCATTCTGGGCACTTCCTCACCTTTGATGGCTAAATATGAATAGACTGCAGTATCTTATAGTAGAGTTTAAAGGATAATACTAGTCTTGTTAAAATAAAGCTTGATTATAAGTGAAAGAGAATATTTTATCCTGCTTCCTCTGAATAACACTCACCTCTAATTCTATTGGCATAAACTCCACACAGCCATTTGTTGCCAGGCAACCACAGGGCAATTTCCTGAATCTGCCAGCAAGCTGTACTATAGCAGTCCATCCTATTTGCTTCATTTTGCAACAGAACATAAGCAGATTATCGAGTAAATTCTTCATGCACAGCCATAAATGAATCAGCTCACCTTCCAAATATATTAAATTAGGCATGGCCATGGTACTTACAGTAGTACTACGCAATAAACGACAAAATAAACACAATATTGTCAAATATGCCAAGTCATATCATGCCAATTTTATTAAACTAAAATAATGTAGTAACTCTGACTGAATTTTCCTACATTCTAGAAAGGAAATTAAGAGGTAGATACGAATTAACCTCTGGGTATTTGTTACAGAAATATTAGTCCAATATTCCTTCCTGAAAAATATCACATTGGCCTTAATATAGTGTAGACTTGTCCTTCCTGGGTCATGGTTTCCTATGACTAGTCTTTGAGTTCATTCATTATGAGACAGTGAGTCCCTTTTCATACTTATAAATTCCATTCACTCAGCATGGGGGCTTTAAGTTAATTTCCACTTGACCAAAATGCAAATTTATGGGTTTCATAGTACCCACATACTACGGAAACATTACTAACACAAAGAATAATCAGATTGAATAATATTCTTATACAAGTAGCAATATTTTGCTATTGATAGAAACCTCTGAGAAACTTCGTGGTCTGGGTACATTGACATGCAGGCACAAATCATAGGAGGAGAAAGAGATGGTTGCTATCTGCTTTGTCAGGATACTTATCAGGATGCATGGCTTCCTGGAGTACAGAAACCATGAATCTGCGTTTAGAACCCACTTGTAATCAAAATGGTACTAAGAGGTTCATATGGTTCATGTGGCTGCCATACCCAGGAAGGAACTCAAAGATACATACTTCATTCACTCACTCATGGAGAGAGAAATCATATATATATATATATATATATATATATATATATATATATATTTCAGTTTTTGATACTTATGTCATTGGCTTATGAATTATGAATAATATTGCTATCTAGTCCCATAAGGAAGTAGAACCACATTAGCAGCTAAGTAATCAGTGCATATTGCTTTGCATGCTCCCAAGTCCAAGTCTCCTTACATAGAGGTTGATTACAACTTACTGCACACCGCTGAATTATACATTACTCAGCTTTTGCCCAGTAGAAATGTAGTAAAAATAGATTGGGGTTTGGCACTTGCCTGTTTCTTGAAAACCTAATAAATATGTAAGCATTCAAATGCAAGGATTATAAATACAGGGATATTTCCAATTACACCCTTATAGGATATCACTGAGGCCAGGCAATGGGTTTCAATTTGCAAGCAGTCTATAACAGGGTGATACTTGAAACTTTGATGGTCAAGACTAAGCAAGAATGGAGATCTTTGGATGTTAAATAAATTAAGAATACAGAGCATTTCTCAAGAAAGTAGAAGAAACTAGTGAAGCCATATTAAGAAAGAGGTTTTGTGGACTAGATCAAATTTACAGTACTGTCTAAATCCATTAGAACTCAAATAACAACTTTGGATTTTCTAGATGCTAAGTATATAGCTATAAGATTTAGTTTCTGTCATTCTGAGGCTCAACTTTGCTTTAGTCTAATCTTTCCTTCATGTTCTTTCATTTTTCTTTGACAATTTGAGTCTTTACCTTGTGCTAGTGTTCTACTTCTTTGGATTTAAAGGGCCTTACTGCCTTGATCATACACAGATGGTGGCTTGGGTTTGAAATTTTGACCAGTGAGGAAACTGGAAGGAATAGAGGGAAGGAAAACTGTGGTTGGGAGGTATTGTATGAGTAGAGAATCTATTCTCAATAAAGGAAAGAAAGAGAGAGAGAAAGAAAGAAACAAAGAAAGAAAGAAACAAAGAAAGAAAGGAAGGAGGAAAATAATTAATATTGAGCAATAGGGAAATAATATTAATTCTGGAATATTTGGTTTTAAATGTTAACAGTTTTGTTCATGAAGGAAACATTAAGATAGGCATCTAGACCCAGCCAAATACCCACATGCCTTCCGGTTTCCACTTCTGCTAGGAGCAGAGTCTTGGTCCTGGATGCATGCCCACACAGCCCACATCCAAGTTGCAACTTGACACTCCCCAAGTTATGCTAACACAACTCGGAGCACAGGTGAGACCCCCAAACCCCACCCCAATACCCTATATATCAGGGCTCCTGCAACCCCTGTACACAGATTCCCCACCCAACCAGAGACCCTCTCCTCTTCTGGTCTGCATCTGTGCCAGGAGCAAAGACACAGCTCTGGATCTGAACCCACACAGTTCATACCACAGTTGCAGCTTGACTCATGACTCCCCAGATATTCTAACAATAAAGGATCACAAGATCACAGGCTCAAAGGAAAAGACAGGTTCCAGTCAGAGACGGGGAGACCAGATAACACCAGAGCTAACCAGATGGCTAGAGGCAAGTGCAAGTGTAAGAACATAAACGACAGAAAACAATTAGACTTGGCAACACCAGAACCCAGTTCTCCTACCACAGCAAGTCCTGGATACCCCAAAGTACCTATAAAGCAAGATTTAGTTCTAAACTCTCATTTTATGAAAATGATAGAGGACTTTAAGAAGGACATAAAAAACTCCCTTAAAAATATACAGAAGAACATATGTAAATGAGTAGCAGCCCTTAATGAAGAAACACATAAATCCCTTAAAGAAATATTGGAGAACACAATAAAAACACAATTGAACAAAACCATCAATGATCTAAAAATGGAATAGAAACCTTGAAGAAAATACAAAGGGAGACAGTCCTGGAGATAGAAAACCTAGGAAAGAGAACAGAAGTCACAGATGCAAGCATGAGCAACAGAATACAAGAGATAGGAGAATCTCAGCAGTAGAATGTACCACTGAAGGGATCAATACAACAGTCAAGGAAAATACAAAAATCAAAAGCTCCTATCTCAAAACATTCAAGAAATCCAGAACACAATGAAAGACCAAACCTGAGAATAAAAGGTATCAAAGAGAGTGAAGATTCCCAATTCAAAGATCCAGCAAACATCACCAAAATTATAGAAAAAAACTTCCCTAACCTAAAGAAAGAAATGCCCATAACCATATAAGAAGCCTACAAAACTCCAAATAGATTGGACCAGAAAATAAATTCCTCTCCTCACATAATAATTAAAATAGCAAATGCAAAGAACAAAGAAAGAATATAGAAAGCAGTAAGAGAATGAATGTCAAGTAACATATAAAGGCAGACCTATCAGAATCACACCAGACTTCTCAACAGAGAGTCTAAAAGCCAGAAAATCCTGGGCAAATGTCATACAGACCCTAAGAGAAAAAAGAAGCCAGCCCAGGCAACTAACTGTACCCAGAAAAACTCACAATTACTATAGACAGAAAAACCAAGGTATTCCAAGACAAAACCAAATTTAAACAATATCTCTCCACCAGCCCTACAGAGGAAAATAGAAGGATAAGACCAACACATGGAGGGAAACTACACTAAAAAAAAAAAAAAAAAAAAAAAAAAAAAAAAAAGGCAAGAAATTAGTTTTTTCACAACAAACCCAAAATACGAGAAACACAAGTTTAATTCCACTTCTAAGAACAAAAACAACATAAACCAACAATCATTGGTCCCTAATATCTCTCAACATCAATGGACTCAATTCCACAATGAAAAGACTTGATGCAAAAACAGGAACCAGCATTTTCCTGCATACAGGAAACACATCCCAGTGACAAAGACTGATATTACCTCAAAGTAAAAGGAAGGGAAAAAGTTTTTCAAACAAATGGTCCCAAAAAACAAGCTGGAACAGCCATTCTAATACCCCCAAAAAATAGGTTAAAAAAAATATATCAAAAAAGGAAGGGGAAGGACACTCTATAGCCATCAAAAGAAAAATCCACCAAAATTAACTCTCTTATAATTTTCTTTTATTGGATGATTTCTTTATTTACATTTCAAATGTTATCCCCATTCCCAGTTTTCCCACTGGAAACTCCCTATCCCATTACCCCTACCCCCGCTCTTAGAAGGGTGCTCCCCCACCTACCCACCCACTCTCTCCTGCCTCCCTGCCCTGGCATTCCCCTACACTGGGGCATCAAGTCTTCACAGGACCAAGGGCCTCTACTCCCATTGATGTCCAGCAAGGCCATCCTCTGCTACATACGCGACTGGAGCCATGGGTCGTTCCATAGTTGGTGATTTAGTCTATAGAAAGTCTGGGATGTCTGTTGGTTCATATTATTGTTCTTTCTTTGGGGTTGCAAATCCCTTCAGCTAACTCAGTCCTTTCTCTAACTCTTCCATTGAGGAAAATTTTTTCAATTCAATGGTTGGCTGCAAGCATCTGCCTCTGTATTTTTCAGAGCCTCTCAGGAGAAAGCTATATCAGGCTCCGGACTGCATGCACTACTTTGCATCAGCAATAGTGTCTGGTTATGAATTCTATGCCCCAAATGCAAGGGCACTCACATTTGTAAAAGAAACATAAATAAAGCTCAAAGCACACATTGAACCTCATGATAATAGTAGGAGAGTTCAACACCCCACTTTCAACAATGGACAGACGATGGAAACAGAAACTAAAGGAAGTTATGAACCAAATGGATTTAACAGATATCTACAGAACAGTTCACCCTAAATCAAAAGAATATACTTTCTCAGCACCTTATTGTATCTTCTCAAAAACTGACCATATAATTGGACACCAAACAAACCTCAACAGATAAATGATCACTGAATAAATCCCATGTATTTGGACCACCACGGATTAAGGCTGGTCTTCAATGGCAACAAAAACAATAGAAAGACCACATACATGTGGAAGTTGAACAACTGCCAACTTAATGATAACTTGATCAGGAAAGAAATAAAAAAATAAGTAAAAGACTTTTTAAAATTCAATGAAAATGAAGGCACAACATATACAAACTTATAGGACACAATGAAAGCAGTGCTAAGAGGAAAACTCAGTCCTTAGTACCTCCATAAATAAATTAGAAATTATACACTGGCATCATAACAACTCATCTGAAAGATCTAGAACAAAAAAGCAAACACAATAACGAGAATTAGATGCAAGAAATAATCAAATTCAGTGCTGAAATCAATGAAGTAGAAACAAAGAGAACTATAAAGAATCAACAAAACTTGGAGCTGATTCTTTGACAAAAGCAACAAGATAGATAAACCTTTAGCCAGACTAATCAGAGGGCCACAGAGACAGTATCCAAGTTAACCAAGTCAGAAATGGAAAGGGAGACATAACAAAAGAAACTGAGTAAATTCAAAAAAAATAATCAGATCCTATTACAAAAGTATATATGCAACAAAACCTGGATGAAATGGATGATTTTCTAGACAGATACTGGTATGAAAGTTAAATCGGGATAAAATAAATGATCTAAAATATCATGTAAACAATCCTATAACCCCCAAGGAAATAGAAGCAGTCATTAGAAGTCTCCCAAAGAAAAAGAAAAGCCCACAGCCAGATGGTTTTAGTCCAGAATTCTATAAGACCTTCAAAGAAGATCTAATTTCTCTACTTCTCAAACTATTCCATGAAATAGAAACAGAAGGAACACTACCCAGTTCTTTCTATGAAAGAACAGTTACACTGATACCACAAAAAGACCCAACAAAGAAAGAGAACAGCAGATCAATTTCCCTTATGAATATTGATGCAAAAATACTCAATATAATAATTTTTGCAAGCCAAATATAAGAACATATCAAAACAATCATCCAATGTGATCAGATAGGCTTCATCCCAGGAATGCAGTGTACAGAAATTCATCAATGTACTCCACTATATAAACAAACTCAAAGAAAAAAACATATGAACAGATGATCATCTCACTAGATGCTGGAAAAGCCTTGACAAAATACAACATCAATTTAACATTAAAAGTATTTGAGAAATCAGTAATTCAAGGCCCATACCCAAATATAATAAAAGCAATATATAGCAAACCAGTAGCAAGCATTAACCTAAATGGAGAGAAACTTGAAGCAATCCCGTGAAAATCAGGGACTAGACAAGGATGCCCAACCTTTCCCTACCTATTTAATATAATATTCAAAGTTCTAGCCAGAGCACTTATACAACAAAAGGAGGTCAAAGATACCAATTTAAAAGGAAGAAGTCAAAATATCACTATTTGCAGATGATATGATAGTATACTTGAATGATACCAAAAGTTCCACCAGAGACCCTCTAAAGCTGCTAAACAGCTTCAGCAAAGTGGCTGGATATAAAATTAACTCAAGCAAACTAGTATTCTTCCTCTACTTAAAGGATTAAACAGGCTGAGAAAGATATTAGGGAAATGACACCATTCATAATAGTCACAAAGAATATAAATGCCTTAGTATGACTCTAACCAAGCACGTGAAAGATATGTATGACAAGAATCTCAAATCTCTGAAAAACATAATCAAAGAACATCTCAGAAGATAGAAAGCTCTTCCATGCTCATATATTGGCAGGATTAATAGAGCAAAAATGCCATCTTGCTGAAAGCAAACTACAGATTCAATGCAATCTCCATCAAAATTCCAACTCAATTCTTCATAGAGTTAGAAAGAGCAATTCTCAAATTAATTTGAAAAAAAAAAAAAAACCCAGGATATTGAAAGCAATTCTCAACAATAAAAGAACTTCTGGGGGAATCACCATCCCTGACCTTAAGCTATATTGTTGAGCAGTAGTGATAAAGACTGCATGTTATTGGTACAGAGACAGGGGAGTAGATAAGTGGAACAGAATTGAAGATCCAGAAATGAACCCACATACCTGTGGCCACTTGATATTTGACAAAGAAGCTAAAACCATCCAGTCAAAAAAGCCAGCATTTTCAACAAACAGTGCTGGTTCAACGGGTGGTCTCCATGTAAAATAATGCAAATTGATCCATTATTATTTCCTTGTACAAAGCTCAAGTCCAAGTGGATCAAAGACCTTTATATAAAACAAGCTATGCTGAACCTAATAGAAGAGAAAGTTGGAAAGAGCCTCAACTCTTTGGACACAGGCTAAAACTTTTTGAAGAGAACACCAATGCTTTATGCTCTAAGATTAAGAATTGACAAATGGGACTTCATAAAATTGCAAAGCTTTTGTAAGGCAAAGGATACTTTCATTAGGACAAAATGGCAACCCAAAGATTAGGGAAAGATCTTTACTTATCCTATATCCAATAGAGGGCTAATATCCAAAATATACAAAGAACTCAAGAAGTTAGACTCTAGAGAACTAAACAACCCAATTAAAATTGGAGTACAGAGTTAAGCAAATAATTCTCAAGTTAGGAATCTCACATGGCTGAGAAGCACTTAAAGAAATGTTCAACATTCTTAATATTCAGTGTAATGCAAATCAAAATGACCCTGAGAATCCACCTAACACCAGTCAGAATGGCTAAGATCAAAAACTCAGGTGACTGCAGATACTGGTGAGGATGTGAAGAAATAGGAACACTCCTCCATTCCTAATGCAATTACAAACTGCTATAACCACTCTGGAAATCAGTCTTGCAGTTCCTCAGAAAATTGGGACATAATACTATCTGAGGACCCAACTATACCATTCCTGGGCATATACCTAAAGATTCTCCAACATACAACAAGGACACATGTTCTACTATGTTCATAGTGTTTGTGTGTGTGTGATATTTCCAGTTGTGAAAGAAATTTCAACTGCCTGCGTTCATAGACAGAACTGTTATAGAAAACACATACACTAATCTTTCCATTATGCAGTAATAATTTTCTTCTGCATCACAGCTCGATGTCCCTTTTCTTCTTTGTTTCTATCCTCTCCATAATTTATTTATATCTTCTTTCAAAATAGAAATGGATATATATTCAATAAAATCCCTGAATAGCTGGCAGATATAAAAAATTAAGTGAATACTAAAATCAGTACAATAAAAAAGAATAAGTTAATTAAAATTTAACTAGGGTTTAAATAAACTGTATCTATATATTTATTGGCATTTTTGGAGTATAGAGATTAGAGAAAGGTAAGTGCTATGAAAAGGAGAGAATCATACATGTTTTCCCTTAGAGAATTATAGCTACCTGATTAAGATACATTAAACATTAATCACTGTTCCAGTTCTTGAAAATTTTAAATGTATCTCAATTTAATGCTTTTGTTTGAATTGAACCAATTTTGCAAAAAACCAACATGGATTTCTTAAACACCTAATGAGAAAAAATCCATTTATGTGCCTTTTTGGAATAGAATTACAGCACAAGAAACATATCTAGATTCTAAAATAAAATATGCACAAGAAACAATTTTGAGATCACACAAGCTTTTATGCCTCAAAGAGCTCATCTTAAGTATAACTTACATTCTGTATGAATTTAGGAGTTTCTAGAAAAAAATTGGAGCTTACCTTTTCTATTTTAAAAAGTATGTAAAATTACAGTTTGGTAGAATTGAGAGAATAAATGTGTTTCTTAATCATTGTAAACAGAAGACTAACAAATACTTGATAAGATAGTTGTGATGGGAGCAAATATACACAACATAAAAGACAACACAGCATCTGCTAAGAGATGTTATCACTTATACTTCATTATAAAACACAAGGAAGTATAAAATAAACATGTATCTTCAAACAATGAAGGAAGTGGTAAACTGATGTACATTTCAATTTAATATGACTTGGAAGTTATAGATGCTAATGTGGCTTATGAAATGACTTGTAGATGCAAATCTGCCCTATTGAGTGGTGCAATTGTTAAGTCAAGATTTGGATGTTTTCATTTGCTTTCCAAACTGAGACTTCTCTTAAGAAATATATGCCTCAGGGTTGCTTTCACATCCTTATTCCTCAGACTGTAGATCAATGGGTTGATAGTCGGTGTCACAAGATTGTTCAAAATTTGAATAACTGCACCAAGCAATGGACTAGGATTGGGCTGAAGGTAGATGATGATGACTGGCCCATAAGCACAGAGAATGGCTGTGAGGTGGGCGCTGCAGGTGGAGAACGCTCTCTGCCTGCCTTCCGTTGAGCGGATTTTTGAGATAGAGATCCCAATTCGAGTGTAGGACACAAGGATGAGGAAAAAGCAAATGAGAGACAAAAGACCAACATTTGTAAAGCCTACCCTCTGTGCTAGAGAGTGGTCCTCACAGGCAAGCGGTAACACTGCAGGCATGTCGCAGAAATAATAACCCACATTGCTGGGGCCACAGTAGGGCAACTGGAAAGTGAGGGAAGTTAGGATAGTGGCATGCACACAGCCACTCATCCAGGTCCCCGTGGCCAAGACACAGCATACTCTGTGGTTCATGATGATTGTGTATCTCAAAGGGAAGCATATGGCAACAAAGCGGTCATAGGCCATCACTGTGTATAGGAAGCACTCTGTGCAACCCAGACAATGATAGAAGAAGAGCTGAGCAACACATCCCTGAAGAGAGATCCCTCCACCCCGTCCTGAGAGATATGACAACATCTTTGGGGCTGTAGTGGAACAGAAACCCATATCAAAGATGGAGAGGTTGCCCAAGAAAAAGTACATTGGAGTGTGGAGTTGTGGGGAAGAGATGACTGCAGTAAGAAGGAGCAAGTTTCCCAGCAGAGCACAGGCATACAAAGCTGAGAAGAGGAAGAGCAAGACATTCTCCAGGCCCTCTGTTTCAGGGATACCCAGCAAGGTGAATTCTGTCACCATAGTGTGGTTTGTCATGTTTATGGATGAATCAGCTCCTAGGTATCTGTCAAAAGAAATTCCTGGTGAAATTTATCATGTGTGTGGATTAGAGGAGTTTAAATCATATGGCTAGAAGAGAGAAGATACTATTATTTATCAAGAGATGTTCTAGTGAAAACTATCTTTCCTGCTGATGGGGTATGTTTTAAGAATGCTCCTTAAAATTATTGATCAGAAGATAATTTCCAAGGGCAATTTCAGATGGGGTGCTTTACAATCTCACCCAGAAAGTAACTTCCAAGGCTAGTATCTTTGTTCTTCATAAAAATGATCCCATTCCATCATTGCAGATGCTCCATTGTGGTTCTAGAATGAACAAAAAGACTCTGGAAATGAGTAGTGAGGATGGGGGAGGCAGGTGTGGGCCAATGATAAAGAAGAGTTGGATGTGAGCATAATCAAGGCATATCATACACAGGTGTAAAATTGTCCAAGAACAAATTTAGACAATGAATAATTATTTTTCCAAAAACATTAGCAAACAGCTTCTAGTATTGAGGGTAATGATAATCAGAACCTATAGTATTAGAGCAAAATTACAACACCAAAGGATATACCTCATGACTCTATAATCTCTATGCATAACTATTAGAGAAACTGGAAGCTGAATTATTACACAAATTTTTTTTTCTTAGCAGTATAAATATATGCTCTCTCCTCTTTGGAAACATGAGAATTTATGATTCTACGTAGGATAATCTTTGTGGGTTGAAAGAAGGAAGTTTAAAACAGCATAATGGCCAAACCTTCATAGGTACCTTTTGAGTCATAGCAGAGCTTCTCCTATCTCTGTCGTTTAGATACATAACATGTACCTCCATGTAATGCAAGAGATCATAGACATATACACAGACAGAAAACCCTCTCTCTCTCTCTCTCTCTCTCTCTCTCTCTCACACACACACAGACACACACACACACACACACACACACACACATACTTCTGTCAAAAACTCACCATTCCTGTTATTCTAAATTAAAAAATACTAGTCATACATGTCACAAGAGTTAAACTATAGATTTGTAGGTGGTCAAAAAAGCGAACTCAAGAGCACTTTGTTAATCAACAGGATGTCAAAGCCAGGATGCTACAGATCAGTCTTTAAACAATAAAATCACATGTATTTAAAAAGGCATGGAGCTTTCTTGCCTCTTGCCTTTAACAAAGAAAATCTGCATCCAATTTTTTAAGTTCATCTGTGAACATAAGAATGTGTCATCATATGAAAATCCCCTTTAACTCCCTTCTCAAGATTCTTTAAGTCACTCATATAGTAGATACATTGATTTTTCCAGATTATTTCCTGGGTCATGAGGAATAGTGAGATGCTCCCTAAAGAAAGATTTTATCACTTTTGACTCTACTTCAGTCTGCAAAGTTTAATTTGAAACCATATTTGCATTAAAGAGAAGAGGTAGACATTTAAAAATACTCCTTTCTAGTTTTCATAGTTTGAAATGTTCTGATTTATTTTCATAGTTTTCAATTTTCCAACATAGTGCAACCCTTAAATTATAGATCAACTCATATAATCTATTGTCTAAAACTGTACACTCCCACCCCACAATATGACCCTCATGATTGAGAGATTTAACACTAAAAATAAAGGTGAAGGACATATCTGGGCACGTTTGAGCTATAGAAAAGCTAAGATGATGACGCTGTTGAGTGATGTCTTCCTTCCTAACTGTAGCAGAAGGGAGGAGCTCACCTTCTTTCAGTCTACAAGTTAAAATTGAGAATCCCTTCTGCTTTGAATAACTTTCTAGTAGGATACCATATATCTAAGTGTGCTTTGACTTCATGGCAGCAATTCCTTGTTTGGTTCCAGGACCTGCAATAATTCACAACACAAGAGATTTTAAATAATCATGACTATCCTTTGGGTGTTAATCCCAAGACGACGCTATTGAGAAAGAATCTCGTTAACAACTTGGTTTAATTGTGTTGTGGTAGGTGGTTTTATTTCAATTACCTTTGTGAACAATTTCATGGACTGAGATTATTCAAGAATTTTCACTTGAAACCTCAAGCATTCATTTTAGATACTTTACCTGTCACTGGTGATGTTAAAAGCTAGTAATTCTGAAATCTTAGTTATTGCATAGTGACCTATATGGTCTGATAGGGCTCTCTGAAGGTGAAAAGGTTAATGACTCTGAAAAATGTTCTTTTAGCTGGGATTTGCAGAATAAACCAGCAGCAAGGATGGGAAAGGAAAAACCATTTTCCCAGCACTAGCAAATACTGGAAAATACACTGTGTATGATGGAAAAGAACTCAACATACTTAAAGAATTTAGGAACTAGGTCTGAAAGTCGGAGGCTTTATTTTCACTTTCTTAGGAATCTACAAGGTAGGATCATAAATGTAGCCCCGATGGATGGATGACAGCATGATGGACTGTATTCAAGGTTAGCCTGGGGAATTTGATAAGACCATGCCTCAAATAATAAATAAAATTGGTAGAGAGACAGCTCATCTTCAGTGTAGGGTGATGGCATAGCATGCAGAAGGCCCCAGGGTTTGATCCCTAGTACTACAAAGAAGGAGAGGCAGTGTTCATGGGAAAAGAATGCCAAATAAGATAAAACTTGAGAGAGACAAGGCAGCAGATGACGACTGAAGTTCCCATTGGTCATCTTAAACAGGTGGCCTATGCATTAAGGTATAGAAAAATGCAACCATTTTAAGCAACAGTGTTTCAATATACAGTGGGTAAGAAAGTATATGAAGAGATGAGTAGTAGTGTGGACAAGCTGCCTATTCAAAGAGGCAAGTAAGACTTTTTAGACACTTGGTCAGCAATAAAGGAGAAAATATAGTTATTAGTTCATAGCAATGATATTTTTGATGTGTGTTGTTAAAAAGCCAGTGAGTCTAACATGATGGTACCAGAGCACATCTCTATTTTCTGATAAGACAAGAAAGCACATGTTGGGTGGGAAATAGCACAAGGAAATTAAAAAGTGTGCTAGTGATCTGTACAAAACAAAAAGGAAATTTATGGGAATAAAACCAAAGGGAAGAAACTGAAATTAACCATGAGTAGGAAAGGAAGCCAGGAAGAACGTGAAGGCTACTAAGTCCAGAGATATGGGTTGAATAAACACAGAAGTTGGATATTTTAGGAGAAAAATATGGCAACCATTTGGAGTTTTAGTAAATTTGTTCCATTGTGCAAAGATTGGTGAACGTCTGAAGTAAATCTTCCTTATTTCCACAAACTGCATACTTTAAAAATTCTAACATTCCCGACTCTCATTTGATCTACAAAATGATCACACAACAGTCTTGTACAGACACATAATTTTTATACTCAACATTATCTGTTTAAATTTTATTTTATTTTTTTAATTACTCCCTTTACATCGTGGATGTTTCCCCCACACACACACACCAGGTCTCTCTATTCCCTGGGACCTCAAGTCTCTTGATTACATACATTTTCCCCACTGAGGCCAGACCAGGCAGTCCTCTACTATATATGTGCTAGGAGCCTCAGACCAATTTACATATACTGTCTGGTGGGTATCTCACTGTATGGGAGCTCCTAGGGTTTTAGGCTAGTTGAGACTACTGGTCTTCCTATGGGGACACCTTACCCTTCAGCTTCTTTGATTTTTCCTCTAATTCAACCATAGAGGGGGCCGATTTCAGTCCAATGGTTGGGTGTAAGTATCTGCTTCTGTTTCAGTCAACTGCTGGTTGGGCTGCTCAGAGGATAGCCATGCTAGGCTCCTGTTTATAAGTACATCATAGCATTAGTAACAGTGTCAGGCCTTGGTGCGCTTCACCCTCACCCCCCATGAGATGGATCCCAAATACAGCCTGTCACTGGACCATCTTTCCTTCAGGCTTTTCTACATTTTTGTCCTTGTGGTATTCTTATTTACTTATTTTGATTAATTTTGAATATTATCTTTAGCCCAAGCCAGCTCAGTCAGTCAACAAGTTCTCCAGCACAAGAGCGAGGATTAAAAAGAAAAAAGAGCTAGACAACATTGTAGTATGATTCCAGTCAGTTCTGAGGCTGAGGCAGGTTTATTTTTTTCCTAGTCTACTTTTATACCATCTTAATTATATGCAAATAATGTCAGTTCTAGGTTAAGGAACAAGCAAGACAATAAACACAAATAGTCAAAGAACAAGCAAGACAATGATCACTCTTTCTAAGGGCTTATCAGGATGACCAGGATACCTGAGCCTATTTCCCTGTCCTAGATCAAAGTCATGCTATTGCCTGAAGCCTACTTCTTTGTTCTAACCCAAAATCAGATTCTTACCTGAGCTAAATTCCTTGTCCTGGCCCAATGTCAAATTCCTGCCAAGTGGTCCCAAAAATCTCTCCACAACATTTAATCATTTTTTTTTACAGTCCAGATGTTATCCCCTTCCCAGTCCACCCTCCGACAGTCCCTCTTCCCATCCCAGTCTCCAAGAGGATGTCCCCACCCCTGCACCTCACCCCAAATCCCATCAGGCCTATCCATTCCCTGGGGCCTCAAGTCTCTCAAGGGTTATGTGCATCTTTTCTCATGGAGGCCAAACCAGGCAATCCTCTACAGTCTATGTATAGGGGAACTCAGACTACCTAGTGTATGCTGCTTGGTGGGTGTCTCAGTGTCTCAGAAGTCCAGCTTTGTTGAGACTGTTGGTCTTCCTATGTGATTGACCTCTTCCACAACTTCTCTCAACCTTCCCTTAATTCAACCACAAGGGTCCCATTCAGACCATTGGTTAGGTGTAAATATCTGCTTCTGTCTCAGTTAGCTCTTTGTTGGGCCCCTTGGAGGGGCAGCCATGATAGGCTCCTATCTGTAGTTATATCATAGCACCAGTGATAGTGTCAGCTCTTACAGCCTCCCCTTGAGATGGGTCCCAATTGGGGGCGGAGCTGGACTTCCTTACTCTCAATTTCCTCTCCATTTTTGCCCCTGAAGTTATGTTAAAGAGGAACAATCCTGGCTCTTGGTTTTGACTCTGGGATGGCAACCCTATCCCTCCACTTGATGCCCTGTCTTTCTACTGGAGGTAGACTCTACAAGTTCCTTCTCCCCACTATTGGGAATCTCATCTGAGGTTCCTGCCTTTGAATCTTGAGATTCTATCACCTCCCAGGTCTCTGGTACAATTTAGATGTTCCCCAACCTCAACCTCCTGAGGTTGTATATTTCCATTTATTCTGTTGACCCATGGGTCTTTACTCCTGGTCTCCCTCCCTGCCTCCCACCAATACCTCATCATATTGTCCTTTCCCCTATCCCTTCTCCTCCCCTCCCCCACCTAATTCCCCCCACCCTTTGCTCTGCTTTCTTTGTGTTCTTAAGTGTGATTGAAGCATCCTTGTTTGGGCCTTTTGGCTTATTAACTTCTTGAATTCTGTGAATTGTGTTCTGGGTATTCTGTGGTTTTGGGGATAATATCTATTTATTAGTTAATACATACCATGCATGTCCTTTTGGGTCTGAGACACCTTATTCAAAATGATATTTTTAGTCCCATCCACTGGACTGCAAAACTCATGATATCCTTGTTCTTAATAGCTGAACAGTATTCTATTGTATAAATGAACAGCGTTTTCTGTATCCATTCTTCTGTTGTGGGATATCTAGGCTGTTTCCAATTTCTGGCTATCACAGAATAATAAGGCTGTTATGAACAAAGTGGAGCACATGCTCTTGTGGCATGATGAGGCATCTTTTTGTATATGCCCAAGAGTGGTATAGTTGGGTCTTCACGTAGTTCTATTTCCAATTTTCTGAGGAACCTCCAAATTGATTTTCAGATTGGTTGTACCAATTTGCAATCCCACGATGAATGGAGGAATGGTCCTCTTTCTCCACATTCTCACCAACATGTGTTGTCACCTGAGTTTTGGATCTTAGCCATTCTGATTGGTGTAAAGTTCTCAGGGTTGATCTGATTTGTATTTCCCTGATCACTAGGTACTTCGAAAATTTCTTCCTTCTTACTTTTCTTTTATTGGATATTTTCTTTATTTACATTTCAAATATTATTCCTTTCCCCTGTTTCTCCTCTGGAAAGCCCCTCTTCCATCTCTCCTCCCCCTGTACTTCCCTACACTCAAGTGTCCATAGGTATGGGGCAGTTGACCATGAAATGTAGCCTGGTCCATGGGTGTGCTAAGGCTAGAAACCTCAGAGACCCTGGAGGTATGATAGCCTCTCCACCTGCTCCCATTACCAAGCCACAGCCCTCATAGATGTGTGGCCATCAGTCACAGTAAGAGCAACACCCCAAGCCCTCCACATGTAGATGAGGAAAAGGATGTGACCTGTCATCAAGGCCCAAGACAGAGATTGCCATTCTAATGAGGTCCCTAGAGGTCTAGAGGGCTTAGTCAATAAGTCTGCCAGGCAGAACCATAGAGAAGGCCTTTGCCTACTGAGCTACTGTCTAATCACCTGTAGAAGGGCTCTCCACTCCCAGGCACACTCAAGCCTGCAGTCAAGCCAAGGACTCTCCCTCCTGGGAACAGCCAGAGCTCCATGCTTTGTGTTTCACTCTTCACTCCCACCACCTCCCCTCCCACCCAACCCTCCATCCCCCCTCGGGCTCAAGGTTAAATCCAGCTCCCAGGCCCAGATTACATTCTCATCTGGAACTTGTAGCAGAACCTGGGTGTCCAACAGCTTGGGAACTCCACAGAGGCAGCTTCTTTCACAGGCCAATGGTCCCTTGAGCCAACTCTGACTATCCTGCACCTCAGACTGTGCTCCCTACCCCCAGCAGGTGTCCTGGGGCTTCCATATGGCCCAAGCCCTGCCCAGCACAGTCAAATCCCCAAGGGGCCTAGTCCTGTGGTGGAGCACACAAAACCCACAACTGTACGTGGTCCCACTTTATTGTTTTGCATAAATGCCCTTTCCATGTCTTTGAAGAGTTGTTTTGGAATTTTGATGGGAATCACATTGAATATGTAGATTGCTTTGACTAAGATGCCTATTTTCACTATGTTAATCCTATGCAGAATGGAAGATCACTCCATTTTCTGGGGTCTTCTTTGAGTTCTTTCCTGTGAGACTTAAAGTTCTTGTCATACAGATCTTTCACTTGTTTGGTTAGAGTTATGTCAAGGTATATTATATTATTTGTGCCTATTATGAAGGGTGTTGTTTCTCTATTTTCTTTCTTAGCCCATTCATCATTTGATAAAGGAAGGCTACTGATTTATTTGAGTTAATTTTATATCCAGCCACCTTGCTGAAGTTGTTTATCAGCTGTGAAATTCTCTGGTAGAATATTTGGGGTCACTTATGTGTACTATTCATCTGCAAATAGTGAGACTTTAACATCTTTGCAAATTTGTCAATTTGGTCATTTGGGCAGTTGTCTCACTTGCTTCCCTGACTGCAGCAGCTCTCCTGGGAGAACTGTAGACTACATTTTGAGAAACTATGAGTATATTTCTATATTGACTGTCTCATTTTATATTCTCAACAATAGCATAGAAGTGTACAAGTTTTCACAGATAACAATCGTAAATAGCATGGATTTTATTAGTTTCCATTCTAAAAGTACTTGCATGTATCTAGATTTTTGTTTTTTTAATTCTTTATTATTAATTATTATTTTAGTTATTCAATTTTTATCCCACTCACTCTCCCTCTCCTAGTGACCCCTCCCACAATCCTTCCTCCATCCCCTTCCCCTTCCCCTTCTCTTCTGAGCAGATGGGGACCCCCTAAGAGTATCTCCCCACCCCGGCACATGAAGTCTCTGGGAGGCTATATACAGCCTCTTGTTTTAAAAATTCTAATGTTGGGTGTTGTAAATGAATACTATTTCAAGTGTTTGGAGCTTTTGATACAGTCATTGAGAAATTTACTTAGAAGGTGTCAAAAGACTGAGTGATTATTCATGTTTTGAGTTTTGTATATCTGTGTGTTTCTAGTTTCCTATAAGTCCTAAATGAGTTGCTAATGTTTTGTTTTCTTCTGCCATTACATATGCAATCCATCATATTGTAAAGGGATACCATTTATTTAGTTCACAGACCTTGAGACCTGGATAAATGTATAATTCAAAAATCACAGATGAAAATAATGGCAGGAAAATGTGTATGTACATAACCCAAATAAACATCTCATTCCTGCCCCTCAGGTTCTACAAATAATGGGATATTTATTTTCAATCCTATTAGACATGGAGTAAGACAATGACACCTGATGGGAGACCCAGCCAAACAGGCTAACAACTAATAAATGGTACTTTGTACAAAACAAGCAAAATTGTCATTCTGGGTTGTAAGAGCACTAAACTGATAACACAGTCTGAAGAATAGAGACATTAGGCTTGGATCCAGACCATGTTTAGCAGATTGTTGCAGAAAACTAGATACTTTGTTTTTAGTGTGGCTGGACAAGTGCAGATATGGAAACAGTCAGCAGTGAAGTCAATGTGTAGCCAAGACCTGTTCACAGCACTTATTATCAGAGGGTTCCTGAAGAGTTTATTATATCATGGGCTCTCTGGAAACATAATGGGGTGTGTTAAGGCTGCAAGGACGTAATGAAGGTCAGCCCCAGAGGGGTGGGCTTTTAGGAAGAGAAGTATCTTAGTAAACTAAGAAATGTGTTTCAGGTCCATAATGCTCATTCATGTGTGATTTTTGTATCTGTAATTCGAGGTTTCTAATACTGAGAACTCATTAATAGATAAGGTAAAATTTACTTCATAAAGTAATATGTATGGAGATGACAGTTTTGAGAGAGTATCACAATGACCAGACAATACCACACTTCATAAACAGCCCATGTTCTTCTTCAATAATTAGGGGAAGAGCTATTGGGCAGAAAATGAGAGTAACCCCTCTTAAGTAAAATATGAAATGAGATTGATTTGACACTGAGAAAGAATGAATAGGGTCACATCTTACTCTAATCTTCGACCAGGAAAAAAGTCTGGGCTAAGGATTATAGATGTGGTAAATACCTCTGTTGTTGCTTACTATGCTCTTCTTACCAGAATTCAGGGCTAGTTAACTGTAGTTGGTTATGAAGTTACTTAGAACAACTCAAGGATTGTAGAGGCATAAGAACATAGAAAAATTTACAGAGATTCCACATGAATTTAATATTCTATTGTGAACTTTAGTTATTTTTTTATTTAGAATAAAGGAATTAAAATTTTGATAAAAGACAGAGTTTTGAATATCATTACAAATTCCACGATTTATTTCTGAACAGCAAACATTATATCTTGAAATCTCTCCTTAAGGATATTTCAGCTCTTTGTTCTTCCTGAATAGATTAAAGAGTTTAGCATAGGTGAAACAATATTGCTTAATGTTCACATCATATCACCAAGCATGTGATTTGGTGTGTGTTGCAGGGAGATGATCACTATATGTCTGTAGGCACAGAGGAACCCCTTGAGATGGGTATTGCAGGTATAGAATGCTTTCTGCCTGCACGCTGCTGAATATACTCTCAGAATGTCAATTCCAATGTGTGCTAAAGGAACACAAACACTGAAGAGAAGCTTCAGAGCCAAGAAAGCCAACAATAAATTGAAACCACCGTCTAGATCAGTTAGCTACCAGGACAAGCCAGGGATAAATTTTCAGGGATGTTACAGAAATGGTGGCTTTGATTGATCCCAAAGCAGGCAAACTGAAAACAATGTTAGGATGATGGACTGAAGACACCCAGTAGGGAAGTAAATATTTCCATTTGTTACTCTGTCCTTGAGTTTTCTTCCCTGGGTCTATAGAGGGTTTCTGTTGGAGAGGCTAAGAAGAAATCTACACTGCTAATGAGAATTTAATTACGTTTCTCATTGTGCATTTAGACAGTGGATTAAAGAACAAAAAGTGAAGGACTCTATTGTGTCTATCAGGTTAGTCTAATAAAGCACCTCTGTCACTCCCAAAGTCAGCCGATTTCTCAGAACTCCCATTTGCACTCTTGCATTCCTGACCAACTTTCCTAAACATTTCAAGGTTGAGATTTTTTTCTTTACCCCTGAATATCCTTCTGCTCACCACAACTCCTCTTCCCATCATAGCTACAGCCATCTGTTCATATTTTCTCTCTCGTATGATGTACTAAGACTCAGTATTGATTAAACAATAGTTAAGTATCCTGAGCCTCCTAATAGACCATACTTTCAAAGTAGCCTCTGGGACTTTATGTAATCAGATGCTTTGGCGACTCCTCATCTTGGTCACTCACAGGCTCCACTATCCCCTTGCTTTGGAGTTCTTTGCACATGCACCCACATGGCACATAAGCCCTCTATATGCATATTCACATATTGGTAAATAACTAAAGAAAACCTTTAAATGTTACTGAGAACACAGAATAGTGTTTCAAGCGAACATGTGCTGTGCATACAATGATATAATAGAATACCCAAAGCAGAAACCTCCTTCACCAAACAGTTCATTTCGATTTGGATAGACCTTGTGTCTCCTTTAACTGTAGGTAAGGCAAGTGTTTCCAAATGTCTGTCTGTGTGGTTAGTTAAAATTTTCCTCCCAGTAATTTTTCTCCATATTTAAAGACATAGTGAAGAGGCCTATTAGGCAGTTCTTCTTTCAATAATTGTTAATGATTGAAAAAAACACCAACAACGAAATCTTCTAAAAACCAGTTAATTACTTTCAGTTGCAGATTCAGATCCCATTGGTTCCTGAGCTATTCAGTTAGGCCATGTTCTCTTCCTTTTCTCTCATGATAAAAGAAGAGATTAAGTCCTTGAGCATTATTGTTCATTAGTATTGTGGATTAATTCTGCTGTCAATGAACTAAAAATGCAATAGTATATGGAATGTTTCCACAATATCTACCATATGAGGGCATTGTGCTAAGTTTTTAATATTTTCAGATCATTACTGGTTTATAATAAGACTAGGGGTGATTGTAATTGTATAAAAATTCCTCAAACTCTTTTCAGCCCTCAGAAAATTATAATTTAAAATTATAATTTCGATTTATTAGCTTAATAGATATCATCATTCCTTCCAGTATTCTCATGAGTAAAGTATCGCTACTCAGAACTGAAAGAAAGAAAATTGAAGTCCAGGAAGCTGAACGATCCAGCTAGTATCACACACAGTGCATATGACTGTGAGACTCTAACCACTTCTTTTCCATTTCTCTTTTCCTTGAACAGCTCAACACCTCTGAGAAACACAGACTACATGGGAAGACTACAATGAAAATTTAAATGGAATTTTCTCAAATGTTATTTAAGAGTAACAAAGTGTGGCTAAGAAACCACAAATAAATCTGTTTCACTCCTATACAGGTAAATAGAAAGATTTCCAAATATGTCTTGTTATATACCTTGGGGAACTAAAATATGTCTATTTACTCTACAGAGGGCAGTGAACAGTTGTATAGACTATGAAGCCTAGGAAGAATTGTTAGTGAAAAACATAATTAGATACTAGTCAACTTGTAGTAGTTGACCTACAGCTACAGCTGTAGGTCAACTTGCCTATCCAATGACTTAATGCAATTTACTAACAGTGGGATGGATGAGCAGTTGCTAACAGAAATGTGAATGAATTTAAGTCAGCTGCATCACAGAAAAATCCATCCCAGCCTGGATGATGTCTCATGAAAGCTGAATTGCAGAGTTCCCAGAGGGACTTAAAGCAGCTTACTTGCCTGGTCTGAGAGTCTCTTGCTACAGTTAGTTGTTTGTTGTTTAATGTACTCTCAGGAGGGGGTAGTAAAAATTCCTTGCATTTCAGCTTTCAGGAAAAAAATAAGCTTGAGATTCTATTTACTTTTATTCAGTGGAACATTGCGTTTCCTAAGGAGAAAACATGGATGTAGTGTGTACAGAGGATTATAACCAACCATCCTTCTACTGTTTTTCTTATCTCTAATTACTAAATTTAAGTAGACTACAGTACCTGACTGAGGACTTGAAACAATAAAATGTTAGGCTTGTTTAAAAGTAAAGGTTGAATGTGAATGAAGAAAATATTTTATCCTGCTTCCTCTCAGCAATATCTCAGCTGATGCTCTTATTCTATTGGCATAAAAATTCAAGCATCTTGTTGCCAGGCAACCACTAGACAGCTTCCTGATTCAGGCAGTAAGCTCTCTTACGGCAGGTCATTCTATTGTATTCATTTCACAACAGAAGATGAACAGATTATCAAGTAAATGCTTCACGTAACGTGAAAAATGCGTTATCTTATGTGTCAACATACTAAATTATATCTAGCCATGATATTCTCTGTAGCATTGTACAACAAACTCAAAATAAATGCAACGATATAAAATATGTCAAGTTATATTGTGCCAATTTTATTAAACTATAAGTTTATCAGTTCTGACTATTATTTTTTATCTTTTAGAAAAGAAATTAAGAGATAAGTGTAAATTATCCTCTGGTTATTTGTTAGAAATGTATATGCCTCAAATTTCTTTCTCTACAACTTCACATTGGCCTTAATATCATGTGCCTTATGTGGGTTCCTGTTGCTAGTTTCTGGCTTCATTCGTTATGAAACAGTGAGTTTCTTTTCCTACTTACAAATTCCATTGCTCAAATATTGGTACTTTAAGTAAATTTTACTTTTCCAACCTAGGTAACTGGTGCATGTAGCTTTACATTCTTCCAAACCAAAATCTCCTCTCATAGAGATTGTTTACTTTAAACCTGACTGGCACTGCTGAGCTACACGCTATCCAGATTTTGTTGAATAGAAGTATATCAAGAATAGTTAGGGATTCAGCACATGTCTGGTTCTTGAAATCCTAAGCAAATATGAAGACATGCAAAATGCAAGGGTTATGCAGACATGGAGATTTCCACTTAGATCCTTAAATGCTGTTACTGAGGCCAGGTAATGGGTTTCAGTCTTTACAGATATAGTCCATGACTGGGTGATACATGTAGCACAGACAGTGGAAGCAAAATAAGAATGGAGATCTCTGGATGTTAGATAAGTTAAGAATACAGAAACTGTTTCAATGAAAGTAGTAGTAACTAGTGAAGCCAGCATAAGAAACAGGTGCTAGTTTTAGCGCGAGTTCTCGATCTAAGTTCTAAGCTCAAGCCTGCTAGGCTTTGGGAACTACTTAGCCAGGGTTGTATGCCCAGACACTGAGTTCTCTACAGCATGACTATTGACTCAAATCAGAAAGAAAGAAAGACTTCCTAGAATTTAATGGAAATGAATGCCCAACACACAAAAACTTAAGGGATATAATGAAAACAGTGCTAAGAGGAAACTTCATAGCACTAAGTGCCTACATAAAAATATTGGAGCGATCTTGTACTAGCAACTTAACAGTATGTCTAAAAGCTCAAAAACTAAAGTAAGTAATCACACCCAAGAAATTTAGACATCCAGAAATAATCAAACTGAGGGATGAAAAAAAAACAAAAACAAAACAAAAACAAACAAACAAAAAAAAAAAACCAAAACAAACAAAAAACCAACCCAGAAACAAAGAGAACAAAGAAAATCAATGGATGGAACATAGTTCTTCAAGAAAATCAAGAAGATATCCAAACCCTTACCCAAACTACCTAAAAGACACAGTGCTTTGACTATTATGTGATGGGAGGAATATCTTTTCTGTTCCAAACTATTTTGAGTTCTGTAGGCTTCTTGTATGTCTATGGGCATCTCTTTCTTTAGGTTAGGGTAGTTTTCTTCTATAACTTTGTTGCAGACCTTTACTGGCCCTTTAACTTGGGAGTCTTCACTCTATTCTATACCTATTATCCTTAGGTTTGATCGTCTCATTGTGTTCTGGATGTCCTGGATGTTTTGGGCTAGGAGCTTTTTGCATTTTATATTATCTTTGATGTTGATGTTTTCTTTGGTATCTTCTGCCCCTGAGATTCTCTCTTCTATCTCTTTTATTCTGTTGGTGATGCTTGATCTATGAGTCCTGATCTCTTTCTAAGGTTTTCTATCTCCAGGGTTGTAACACCAAATGCACAAAACAAAGAAAGAACATTAAAAGGAGTAAGGGAAAAAGGTCAAGTAACACATAAAGGCAGATCTTTCTGAATTACATCAAACTTCTCATCAGAGTCTGAAAGTCAGAAGATCCTGGGTAGATGTCATACAGACATTAAGAGAGCACAAATGCCAGACCAGGCTACTATACTAGCAAAAAAACTGAATTAACACAGACTGAGAAATCAAGATATTCCATTACAAATCCAAATTTATACAACATATTTTTACAAATCAAGCCCTACAAAGGATAATAGATAGAAAACTCCAACCTGAGGGAAACTACACCTAGAAAAGGCAAGAAAGTAATCTCCTTGCAATGAAATCAGAAGATGAGAGACAAACATAATTCCACTTCTTACAACAAAAATAACAGAAACAGCAATCACCATTCCTTAATATCTGTTAACACCAAAGGACTCAATTCCCTAATAAAAAGAAATAGACTAACAGACTGGATATGTAAGGAGGACCCAACATTTTGCTGTATACAGAAAATACACCTCAGAGACAAAGACAGAAACTAACTCAGAGTAAAAGGTTAGAAAACAACTTTCCAAGCAAATGTTCTGAAGAAAATGTTGGAGTAGCCATTCTAATATCCTATAAAATCAACTTTCAGCCAAAAGATTATTAAAAAAGATAAGGAAGGATGCTTCATATTTGTCAAGGGAAAAATCCACCAAGATGAACTCTTAATCCTAAATGTTTATGTTCCAAATGAAAGGACACCCACATTCATAAAAGAAACCTTAATAAAGCCAAAACCATACATTAGACCTCACACAATAACAGTAGGAGATTTCATCAATGGACAGACCGTGGAAACAAATTAAACAGAGACAAACAGTAACAGAAGTTATCAACCAAATAGATTTAACAGATATTTATAGAACATTTCATCCTAAAACAAAAAAGAATATACCATCATCTCAGCACCTCATTGTACCTTCTCCAAAACTGACCATATAATCAGTACAAAAAAGGCCTCAACAGACACAAGAAGATTGAAATAATTTCATGCATCCTATCAGATCACCACAGACTAAGGCTTGTCTTCGATAACATCAAAAAAGACACAAAGACCATATATACATGGAAGTTGAACAATGCTCTACTCAACGATAACTTGGTCAAGGATGAAATAAAGAAGTTACAGACATTTTAGAATTTAATGAAAATGAAGGCACAGCATACCCAAACCTCTGGGACACAATGAAAGTACTGTTAAGAGGAAAACTCATAACTTAGACTGCCACTAAAAAGAAATAGGAATCAGCATATATTAACAGCTTAACAGCACACCTAAAAGCTCTAGAACAAAAAGAAGCAAATACAACCAAGAGGAAAAGAAGGCAGGAAATAATCAAACTCGGGGCTAAAATCAACCATATAGAAACAAAAAGGACTATACAAAGAAACAACAAAACCAGGAACTGGTTCTTTGAAAAAATCAACAGGATTGATAAACCCTCAGCCAGATTAACCAGAGGCACAGAGAGTATATCCAAATTAACAAAATCAGAAATGAAAAGGGAGACACAACAACAGAATCTGAGGAAATTCAAAAAATCCTCAGATCCTACCACAAAGCTTCTATTCAACAAACTAGAAAATCTGGAGAAAATGGACAAATTTCTAGAAAAATACCAGGTAACAAAGTTAAATCAGGATCATATAAACCATCTAAACAACCCCATAATTCCTAAAGAAATAGAAGCAGTTATTAAAAGTCTCCCAACCAAAAAGAGCCCAGAAACAGATAGGTTTGGTGCATAATTCTAACAAAACTTCATAGAAGACCTCAAACCAATACTGTCCAAACTAGTCCATAAAATAGAAATAGATGAAACACTCCCCAATTTCTTCTATGAAACCACAATTACACTTATACATAAACCACACAAAGGCCCAACAAAGAAAGAGAACTTCAGAAAAATTCCCCTTATGAACATCGATGCAAAAATACTCAATAAAAATCTTGCAAACCAAATCCAAGAACACATCAAAGTGATCATCCATCATGATCTCTTTGGCTTTATCCCAGTGATGCAGAGATGGTTCAATATATGGAAATTCATCAACTGTAGTCCACTATATAAACAAACTCAAAGGAAAAAATAAACTCATGATCATTTCATCAGTTGCTGAGAAAGCATTTGACAAAATTCCACACCCCTTCATGATAAAAGTCCTGGAAAGATCAGGAATTCAAGGCCCATATCAACACATAGTAAAAGCAATATACAGCAAACCATTAGCCAACATTAAAATAATGGAGAGCAACTTGATGCAATCCCACTAAATCAGGGACTAGACAAGACTTCCCACTCTCTCCCCATTTATTCAATATAGTATTTGAAGTCCTATCCAGAGCAATTGAGAGATAGAATTTTAAATTAGCTCAAAACTCAGCAACAGGATCTGACTCAGGAAGACAGATGGTTAAAAATGCAGGACTGGTGCAGACTCACTGACCCTCCACATGTCACCGAACGTGGGTAAATGAGTAACAGGTTCCGTTCTGTCCCTGTGTTGTTTGTTCAAGCCCCCATTGTGCCCTACAGATAATGTTCCGGCCATTGTGTCCTGCAGATAGTATTCCAGGAAACCAGGGCCGAAGCCTAACCAGATGTGTATCTGATGCAGATGCTTCATCAACTCTGACAAACATTTACCCTAAAGGACAGGAATCAATATCTGTTCTCAGGAGAATGAGGGCTTGACCTTTCCCCTGATTTAAACCCTAGAGTCTTAAGAACAATCCTGTGACTTTGAGAGTTTCCCCTTGTGATATTTTTGGTATTTCCTTTTGACATCCCCTCATCTCCTGGGGTTTGTGACTTCTTCCTTTAAATAGCCCTTCTCCAAGCCACTCAGTGTCGACACCTCTGTCTCCTGCGTGGGATATGTGTAGACCCAGAGCTCTTTGTAATAAACCTCACCTCTGCTTATTGCATCAAGATTGGTCTCTCGTGTGTCTGGGGTCCGCAACTTCCCAAGGCTTGAGTGAGGGTCTCCCTTTGGGGATCTTTCACAATCACTCAATGAAAGCATGTCAAATATATACAAATTGGAAAGGAAGAAGTCAAAATATCATTGTTTCCAGATGATATGATAGCATACTTTAGTAACCCTAAAAGTTCCACCAGAGAACTACTAAGCCTGATAAACAACTTCAGCAAAGGGGCTGAGTATAAAATTAACTCAAACGAATCAGTAGCCTTTCCATCCTCAAAGGATAAACAGGCTGAGAAAGAAATTAGGGAAATAACACCCTTCACAATAGTCCCAAATAACATAAAATGCCTTGGTGTGACTCTAACCAAGCAAGTTAAATATCTGTATGACAAGAACTTCAAGTCTCTGAAGAAAGGAATTGAAGATTTCAGAAGATGGAAATACCTCCCATGCTGATGGATTGGCAGGATTAATATAGTAAAAATTGCCATTTTGCCAAAAGCAATGTACAGATACAATGCAATCCCCATCAAAATTCCAAATTAATTCTTCATAGAGTTAGAAAGAGCAATTTGCAAATTCATTTGGAATAATAAAAAAAAAACTAGGATAGTGAAAACTATCCTCAACCATAAAAGAACTTCTGGGGGAATCACCATTCCTGACCTCAAGCAGTATTATAAAACAATAATGATAAAACTGTATGGTATTGGTACAGAGACAGGCAGGTAGATCAGTGGTATAGAATTGAAGACCCAGAAATGAACCCACACACCTATGGTCATTTGATCTTTGACAAAGCAGCAAAAAATCACCCAATGGAAAAAAAGATAGCATCTTCAAGAAATGGTATTAGTTCAACTGTAGATCAGCATGTAGAAGAATGACAATTTATCCATGCTTATAGTCCTGTAGAACCCTTAAATCCAAGTGGATCAAGGACCTCCACATCAAACCAAATACACTCAAACTAATGAAAGAAAAAGTGGGGAAGACTCTAGACCACATAGGTACTGGGGTAAATTTCCTGAAGAAAACATCAATGACTTATGTTCTACAATCAAGAATTGACAAATGGGACCTCATAAAGCAGCAAAGGACACTGTCATTAGGACAAAATGGCAACCAACAGATTGAGAAAAAATCTTTACCAATCTTACATCTGATAGAGGGCTAATATCCAAAATATACAAAGAACTCAAGAAATTAGACTCCAGAGAGCCAAATAACCTTATTAAATTGGGGTACAGTGCTAATCAAAGAATTCCCAGCTGAGGAATATCGAATGACTGAGAAGTACCCAAAGAAATGTTCAACATCATTAATCATCAGGGAAATGCAAATCAAAACAACCATGAGATTCCAACTCACACCAGTCAGCATGGCTAAGAACAAACCTCAGGTGACAAATGATGCTGGTGAGGATGAGGAGAAAGAGGAACATTCCTCCATTGCTGGTGGGATTGCAGACTGGTACAACCACTATGGAAAGAAGTCTGAAGGTTACTCAGAAAATTGGACATTCCACTAGCTAAGGACCCAGCTATACCTCTCCTGGGCATATACCTGAAAGATGCTCCAACATATAACAAAGACACATGTTCCACTATGTTCATAGCAGCTTTATTTATAATAGCCAGAAGCTGGAAAGAGCCCAGATGAATAAGACATGTGTGAAAGAACCCATATGAATAATATATATGTGAATAAGTATAGACAAACATACATGTATACATTTGGTAGATGAGGCAGGACCCCAAAAGCTACACTTTATTTCTTCTCTGTTGAAAATTATACATTCTTAGACAAAACTTCTTTAAAGAATTCAAGCATAAATAAATTGTTACACAAAAGAGGAGTCACAGAATGATGTCTATATGAAGACAATAAAAATTGGAAAGAAAGAAGTCAAAGTATTACTATTTACAGATGGTATGATGGTGTATGTAAGTGAGTTCAAAAATTCGACCAGAGAAATCTTAGAGCTGACAAAAAGCATCAGCAATGGGCTGGATAAAAAATGAATTAAAAATAAATGAGCAGCCCATACTCAAATGCAAAATGGACTGGGAAAGAAATCATAGAAATGACACACTTCACAATAGACACAAATAATAAAAAACTTCTTAAGGTAACTCTAACCAACTGTGGTGGTTTGAATATGTTTGGTCCAGGGAGTGGCACTATTAGCAGGTTTGGCCTTGTTGTTGGAGGAAATGTGTCATTGTGGTCATAGGCTTTAATACCTGTTCCCTAGCTGCCTGAAAGCCAGTCTTTACCTGTTTGTCTTCACAGCAAAATGTGGAACTCTCAGCTCTACCTGTGCCATGCCATACTTCCCTCCTTGATGATAATGGACTGAACTTCAGAATCAGTAAGCCAGCCCCAATTTAATGTTTTACTTTAGAAGAGTTGCTTTGGTCATGGTGTGTCTTTAAAGCAATGGAAACTCTAAGACATGATGTAAGTGTTAAACTTATATGACAATAACTTCAAGTATTTAAAGAAAAAATTGAATAAAATATTAGAAGTTATAAAAATATCTCCTGATTATGGATGGCTACAACTAATATAATAAAAATGGCCATCTTCATCAAAGAAGAGGGATAGGGAATGGGATAGGAGCCTTATGGATGGGAAACTGGAAAGGGGAATAACATTTGAAATGCAAATAAAAAATCCAATAAAAAATGGCCATCTTACTAAAAGCAATCTAAAGTTTCAGTGCAATCTCCCTCAACATTCCAATACAGCTTTTTCCAGAAATTTAAAGAAGAATACTCAACCTTATATAGTGTTATGGGGTTTCTCATATCCTGCCAATAGTTCAATAAGACATCTAGAATTTCTGTATAGTTTAAAGCTGTATATAGGCCTTGGGTTGGGGCAATCTCTCTTTTATATCATTTAATTTAACCCAACTTCTGACCCTGCCCCTGCCACATGTCTAACTCTTTAGGTCCTCAGTGTGTGTGTGTGTGTGTCTGTTCTCTTTCATGTCCTTTTTGATTCTCCCACCTTTGCTTTCATCTTTCTGCATTTCTTTTTCTGCCAGGAAGTGCTGCCCTCATAGTTCCTGGCCCAGCTATTGGCTGTCATATATTTATTAAAACCAACCAGCTGTAAAACAACCACTGATACATCTCTTAGGTTGCCTTTAGTCAATGATGAATGCTTGACTTTCCTGTTTTGGGCAGGTGTGGAAGGACAAACATTTATAAATAGAAAATGCAGAGAAACTATAGTATCAAAATTCTGCCAGCATTTAACTCTGCAGGTACAGAATTAAGAATGGAAAATAAAGAGCACAACTTCATACAATGAAAAGATAGTCACCCAATAATATGGAAAAATAAAATAACCCAGGATAGCTAAAACAATCCTGTACCATAAAAGAACCTCCAGAAGTATCACCATCCCTGATTTCAAACTGTGGTATAGAACTATAATAATAAAAAAACAAATGGTATTGGCATAAGAACAGATATTTTAATTAATGGAATTGAATTGCAGGGCCAGATGCAAATCCACACACCTATGGATACATGAGTTTTGACAAAGAAGTCAAAATTATACAATTGAAAAAATAGCATCTTCAACAAATGGTGATGATCTAACTGGATGTTGGCATAGAGTAGACTGCAAACAGATCCATATCTATCATCCCGCACAAAACTCAAGACCAAGTAAACGAAAGACCTCAACATAAATCCAGATACACTTCATAGAACAGAAAGTCAGGGATATCCTTGTACTCATTGGCACAGACAATTTCCTGGACAGAATACTAATAGTGAAGGCACAATTAATAAATAGGACTGCATGAAACTAAAAAACCTCTGCAAGGCAAAACACACTGTCAATAGGGCAAACCTGTGGCCTACAGTTGGGAAAAGAGCTTCACGAACTGCACCTCTGACCACGGACTGATATAAAAAAAATATGTAAAGAACTCAGGAAACTAGACATTAACAAAACAATCCAATTTAAACATGTGGGTTAGATTTCTAAACAGAGAATTCTCAAAAGAGGAACTGAACCTTAAATGGCTATAAGTACTTGGAGAAATGTTTGGCATCCTTAAAAAATGCAACTCAAAACAAATTTGAGATGACATCAAAATAGCTAAGATCAAAAACGTATGTGTCGGCTCATGTTGGTGAGGATGTGGAGGAAGGGGAAACCTTTTCCATTGTGGTGGGTGTATGAACCTCTATAGCCAATATGGATATAAATATGGTGATTTGTTGGGAAAAATAGGAATCTATATACCTCAAGATCCAGATATACTGCTCCTTTGCATATACCCAAAAGATATTCCATCCCACCACAAAGACATTTACTCAACCATGTTCATTGTAACTTTATTCCTAACAGCCAGAAACTGGAAAGCACCTAGATTTTCCTTAGCTAAAGAATGAAGAAGGAAAATGTGATACATTTACCTAAGGAAATACTACTCAGATGTTAAAAACATGACATCATGAAAATTTCAGGAAAATGGATGAAACTAGAAAATAGTAATTTGAGTGAAGTACCTAGAACAAGAAAGACAAACATAGTATATACTCACTTAGAAGTGGATATTAATTGAAATGTAGAGGATAGCCATGCTACAATCCACAGACCCACAGAGGTAAAGCAACAAGGAAAGCTCAAAGAAGGATAGATGTATCTCTCTGGGAAGGGGGAAATATATATATGTTGTGGTACATGGTCTAGGGGCAGGTGGGGATGGGAACGGGAAGGAAAAGGTAAGTAGAAGATGGATACAGAGAGTACTGGGAGGTACAACTAGAACTGAGGTGCAATTCAGGGGCAAGGGTAAGTTAGAGTCCTACTGTAATCAAAATTCCTAGAAATCTATCAGGGTGATCCTAATTAAGACTCCTGGTAGTGAGGGATACAGAGGCTCAACTGGTTATCTCTTATAACCAGCAAAAACTTCTAGTGAAGGGACTGATACACCAACACAGTCATAAAACTTTTACCTACAATTTGTCTTGCCAGTACGATATATTGGGATAATGTAGCACAGAAATTGTGTGTGTATCTAACTAATGACTAGTAACTTGAGACCCCTGCCCTGAGAGGGAGCCCATGCACGACACTGTCTGGAGGACCAGAAACCAGAGGCCATAGGTCCCAGAGACCTAGGATAGAAACAAACGCAAGTGGGAACAGAAGTACCAATGGAATGGTGCCTAATGGTATTCTGTTATACTCATAGATTGGTGCCTAGCCTAACTGTCACCAGAGAGACTTCACGCAGCAACTGATGGAAACAGATGCAGAGACCCACAGCCTAATATATGGAGTTTGGGGTATCGTGCTGAGATGGGGAGGAAGGATTGCAGGAACCAGAGGGCTCCAGGACACCACAAGAAAACACACCGAATCAACAAACTTTGGTTTGCAGGGGCTCACTGAACCTGACCCAACAATCAGGGGAGCCTATAAGGGTTTAACCTAGGTCCTCTGTATATATGCTATAGTTTTGTAGCTTAGTGTGTTTGTATAACTCTTAACAGAGGGTTGGCAGCTGATTCTGATGTTTATGCCTGCTTGTGGGAACCTTGTCATCCTACTGGATTGTACCATTTAGCCTTAGTACAAAGGGAGGTACCGAGTATTGTTGCAACTTTGTTGGTTTGATATCCCTGGGAGGCCTGCCCTTTTATGAAGGGAAACTGAGGAGGAATGGATGGGGAAAGAAGAGGAGGAACTAGGGGGTTATGAAGGGAGGGGAAACTGCAGTCAGGATGTAATACATGATAGAATACTTTGAAAGAAAGAAAAAAGAAAGAAAGAAGGAAGGAAGGAAGGAAGGAAAGAAGGAAGAAAGGAAAGAAAGAAGAAAGGAAGGAAGGAAGGAAGAAAGGAAAGAAAGAAGAAAGGAAGGAAGAAGGGGGTTTTAGGACTGGGACACCAACCCAGTCACAACCTATTGCCTACCTTCCTATTCTACATATAAGATGTGCTGGATCAATGGTGGCTCAGAACTTTTGGCAATAACCACAAGGTCTAACATGAAGCCCATGCCACTAATGGGAGACTATGCTCACACTGACTAGATGGCTAGGAAGAGGAAGCTCTGGATAGCTTACAAACTTTGGATAAAATCAAATATAAAGGAAAAAAAAGGTCAATGAAATGATTCCTAATGATATTCTGCTCTACTCACAGATTGGTACCTAGAACCAATCATTATCAAAGAGAATAATCCAACAGCAGCTGATGGAAACAGATGCAGAGACTCATAGCCAAGCATTAAGTGGAAGGACAGACAAAACTGGATACCTCTATCAGGTCCTAGCCGCTCAGAGCTCAGCGAGATCAGCAAACAACAGTGGTGGAGAATCATGTGTCAATATTCAGGCCAACGTGTGTAGGCATAATACACCATTGAAATAATCACAAAATAACATTGACATCAAAAAAGATCATATTTAATGTGCAAAGTAAAATACATTTCTGGTCAAGTAACTTTTGAGATAACACATAAAACAAATTGTAAATAGCTCCACCATCAATGAACAAATGACTTCAAAGATGACATAATAGCAAGAGTTCAATATTACTTCATATGTGATGATGACCTATGACCAATAACTTGGACACATATGATGGAAGGAAAGGATTTAGAGTAAGTCATTCTCTGCATTCTCTGATTACTGTGGCATGTTTGTGTTCTCTCTCTCTCTCTCTCTCTCTCTCTCTCTCTCTCTCTCTCACACACACACACACACACACACACACACACACACCCCACTGTAAAATAAAATAGAAAATGAACAGAGAGGCAAGGTTGTAAACACATTCCTTTGGCATTCTGTCCAGAAAGCAAGTGCAGAAAGGAAAGGGTAGGTGTTAGGTAGGAGTGACCATGGTGGTTTCTGAGAAGGAGAATGTTTGCAATTACAGCCTGATGAAATGGGTGGTTACTCCACTTTCACGGTCTATGATGAATATAGATGGGGCTATTAAACTGTGGGTTACTTTTGATTCTTTAATTTTAGTATGTTTAGTATTTCTAATAAATTGTGGCTGTCTAAAAGGACCTACGGTGTCCTGAGTTACATTTGTGTCTACTTAATTTCTTGTGTGAAATTTGTGTTTGTGTTGTGTTTGACTGTGTGTAGAGTATCTCATTTTAGAGATCCCTAGATAGTACATCACAGCACCCTGTTTACTGGAAGGCCCTGTCTTTAAAGTGCTTTGAATAGGTCCCAACAGAATTGCTCAAACTTACAAGAAATGTCTTATAATTTCCAGATATGGAAGAAGTTTTCAACCACCATGTTGATAGACAGGAATTTGATTTTTTTTTAAAAAAATTAATTATTCCACTGTGGACAACTAATTTTCTTCTTGAACACAGCTCTACATTTTGTTCTTGTTTCCTCTCTTGTTCTTCTTCAGAGCTTGTTTCTTCTTTCAAAATAAGAAAGATTGTACCAGTTGAGAAAATCCCTGAAACAGGTAGATGTAAAATAACGTGGAGAAAATTACAATCAGGACAAGAGGGAAAACATCTTCACTGAAAGTTTAACTAGATTTTATACATAAAATTTATGTATTTTATTTTCCTGGCATTTCGGAGCATAGAGATAAAGAATGGTAAAGGAGTCAGACATGTTACTCTGAAACAGAAGAACCACATGCTTTTCCTGTGGAATGTTACAGCTCTCTGATTAACAGACATTATACCTACACTGCATTTCCTGTTTTTAAAATAAATACATCTGTTTCGATTTAATTGGCCTTTTGGCAGATGTCAGAGAACTTTATAAAACCAAAGTGGGTGGTGAGAACCTAATAAGAAATAATCTAGATTTGTGCCTTTCAAGGGGTAAAATTAAAACCCAAGAAACATAAAATCCAGAAGACATGCACAAGAAACAAGTTTGGATTCTCTCGAGACTGGATGTGAAAGGCTCAGTTTAATTTAGTTTTCATTAGTTTGAATTCCTGAGTTTTTGGCAGAAATCTGGAGTGTACTTTCTCTATTGAAAATGGATATAAAATTCCCAGATAGTGAATTAGAGAGAGAAAATAAGTTTGTGAGCCTCTTTAGAGTTAGGTAACAAACATTGAGAGACAGTGGTGAGTAGAGAGCACTCACACAGAATAAAAGTTAACACAACATATGGGCAGATCAGACACTTCATCACATGACGTGAAAGAGTCAGAGGGTGGACCTGGAGGGGGATAGAATCTGGAGTGTAAAAAATGACTAAATAAAAAAAGTAGAAAAAAATGAACACACACACACACAAATAAACCAGAGAAATATAAAATAAATACACATCTTCAAATGGTGAAGGAAGTGGTAATCTGATGTTCATTTCAATTTAATATGCCTTGGAAGTTATAGATGCCATGTATCCTGGGAAATAAGTCATAGACTCAAATTAAACTGAATCAGACACTATTCAGAAAACACTTAGGTATGTTCATTTACTTCCAGGCTGAGACATCTCTTAAGAAATACATGCCTCAGGGCTGCCTTCACATCCTTATTCCTCAGGCTGTAGATCAGTGGGTTGATGGTAGGTGTCACAAGATTGTGCAAAATTTGAATAATTGCACTAAGCTGTGGGCTGGGGTTGGGCTGCAGGTAGATGACGATGACTGGTCCATAGACACACATGATGGCTGTGAGGTGGGCACTGCAGGTGGAGAACGCTCTCTGCCTGCCTTCTGTGGAGCGGATTTTTGAGATGGAGATCCCAATTCGAGTGTAGGACACAACAATGAGAAAGAAACAAATGAGAGATAAAAGGCCAACATTTGTGAAACCTACCCTCTGTGCTAGAGAGGAGTCTTCACAAGCCAGAAGTAAAACAGCAGGCATGTCACAGAAGTAATAACTCACCTCACTGGGGCCACAGTAGGGCAACTGGAAAGTGAGGGAAGTTAGGATAGTGGAATGTATACAGCCACTCATCCAGGTCCCTGTGGCCAAGGCACAGCATACTCTGTGGTTCATGATGATTGTGTATCTCAAAGGGAAGCATATGGCAACAAAGCGGTCATAGGCCATCACTGTATATAGGAAGCACAATGTACAACCCAGACAATGATAGAAGAAGTGTTGGACAACACATCCCTTGAAAGAGATCCCTCCGCCCCATCCTGAGAGATATGACAACATCTTTGGAGCTGTAGTGGAACAGAAACACAAGTCGAAGATGGAGAGGTTGCCCAAGAAAAAGTACATGGGAGTGTGCAGTCTCGGGGAGGTAGTGATTGCAGTAAGAATGAGAAAGTTTCCTAGGAGGGCACAGGCATACATTGTTGCAAAGAGGAAGAGCAGGACATTCTCCAGGCCTTCTGTCTCAGGGATGCCCAGCAAGGTGAATTCTGTCACCATCGTGTGGTTTGTCATGTTTGTGGATGAATCAGCTCCAGGGAGCCCGTGGAAAGAAATTCTTGGTGAAATTTATTATATGTGGATTAGAAGAGTTTAAATCATAGGGGTAAAGATAAAAGATGCTAATGTTTACAGATAAATGTTCTAAATAGAATTGTCTTTCCTGAGAATGGAATGTGTTTATGTAGTTTTTTTCCTAATTGGAGACGATGCTCCTTAAAATTCTTACCCAGAAGATAATGTCCAAGGGCAATTACAGATGGTGTCCTTCACAATCTCATACAGAAAGTAACTTCCAAGGCTAGTATCCTCTCTTCCCTTCTTTATAAAAACGGATCTGATTCCATCATTCCAGATGTTCCATTGTGGTTCTAGAGTGAACAAAAAGACTCTAAAAATGAGTAGTGAGGAAGAGGCAGGCAGGGGTGGGATAAGGATAGGGAAGAGTTGGGTGTGAGCATAAGCAGGAAACATGATACACAGGTGTGAAATTGTCCATGAACAAACTTAGTCAATTATTTTTCCAATCACGTTAGCAAACAACTTCTAGTACTGGAGCTAATGAGAATAAGAAACTACAGTTTTCAGAACAAAATTACCGGAGCAAAGGATATACTTTGCAATTTTAAGCAAAGTGATTTTTGAACCTCACTGAAACTGGAATTGAATAATTACCCTAAATTTTTGTTACTCGGTTGCATGAACATGTGGTCTCTCCTCTTTTGAAAAAAAGAGGAATTGTGTTTGCACGTGGGATTATCCTGTGGTTTGTATGAAGGAAATTTGAGAATAACAGTGTCGGAAGGCTCTGCAAGCACTTCTTATAGGCTAGCAGTGTTTGCCTACTGTAATTAGCTTTCCTTCTGAAATACGTACTATACATCTCACATATACAAAAATGACACACATACACAGGGAGGGAGGGAGAGCAGGAGAGAGAGAGAGAGAGACAGAGAGAGAGAGAGAGACAGAGAGAGAGACAGAGAGAGAGACAGAGAGAGAGACAGAGAGAGAGACAGAGAGAGAGACAGAGAGAGAGACAGAGAGAGAGACACAGAGACACAGAGACACAGAGACACAGAGACACAGAGACAGACAGAGACAGAGACAGACAGAGAGGGAGACAGAGAGACAGGAAGAGAGAGAGCCCTAAACATCACTGTTTGTATTTTGCTTTGTGTTAAATTTTTAAAGGAAATTTGTCACACATGTCTCAGGAGGTAAATGAAGGATGTGTAGAAGTTCAAAAATGGCAACTTCCAAAGTACTTTATTAAATAAATGGATGTAAAGAACACCAGTGTAAACACCAGATTTTATACAATAAAATCAAATGCACTCAAAAATATGAAGTGTAACTGCACATACCAAAGAAAGATTGTATCCAGTTTTTTAGGTTCCTATGTAAATAGAAGAATGTGTCACATGTAACAGCTATTAACATGTCTATTCTTGATTATGATCATTTCTAGTTACTATTTTTGAAATTTTCCTATATATTTTGGTGTTTATTTTAATGTTTAATATGGTGCACTATTTAAATGCTAGGCTGTTTCTTAAAGTTTATTGCCTAAATCTTTACCCACACCCTTCCTTAGTATGCCGTTAGTGACTGAAAGACTGAACACTCAGATAAAGGTTAAGGACACATCTGGGTACTTACTAAGACAACAGAAGGAGAAGATGATGGCACTAGTGAATGTTGTCTTCCTTTTCTCCTGCAGCAGATCTGAGGAGACCCACTATCTAATCTATAAGTAGGAACGGAGAATTCTTCCTCCTTTTCATCACTTTTCAGCGGAATGGCATGTGTCTAAGTGTGCTTCAACTCCCTGGTAGCAATTCCCTGTTTGGTTCCAGGACCTGCAACAAGTTGCAACATAGGAGATTTTAAATAATTGTGATCTTCCTCTGGGTATTAATCCCAAGAGGAATGAGTATTATTAAGAAAGCATCTCATTAACTCCTTGGTTTAATTGTGTTGTGGTGGGGAGGTTATTTCCCTATCTTTAGTGAACACTTTTAGGGACTAAGCTATTCAAAACTCTTCACTTGAAATCTCAAGCATACCTCTTGGATACCTAACCTGTTATTAAATATTATAAAACCTGGTAATTCTGAAATCCTATTTGTCACATACTGACCTATGTGCTGAGGTAGGGTTCTTTGGAGGTGGGAGAAATGCTGTCTCAGAAAATGTTCTCTTAGCTGGGATCTGTGGAATCAAAAGAGATGATATACTGGGGAAAGTTACAGCAGTTTCCCAGCTGAGGCATTGGCATGGATGCTGTGAATGAGGGGAAGGAGCTCAGGGAATCTAGTAGCTGGGGCTTACAGAGCCTGTGTCTTCAGTTTCTTAGGAGTTTTAGCGAATAGGATCACAAATTTAATCTTATCCAGTTGTATAACAAATCTGCCAGAGTGATAGATGATATTCAACTTCAACCTGCGGAATTTAGTATACAGGTCTCAAAATAAGGGATCAATCATAATTTGGAGGGTATTTTTTTCTATTTTTCATTGCCATAACAAAATTCCAGGGGTTGGGTATGTTGTAAAAGTAAGATATTTATTTAGTTCACAGATCTTAAGGGTAGGATAAGTGCAAAATTCAAAAACCATAGATGAAAATAATTCCATGAAATTTGTGTGTAACAATAAACATACCTGCTACTTGTTCCTATTAATCTACTCTTTGAAAAAGGAACTAATTATTCATTTTCAGTTTTGTTAGAAGTATGACAACAATGTTTGGTGAGAGAAACAGCTCGACATACTAACAAATGATAATTAGTATATTTCCAGGAAGAGATAGGAAGGTTTTCCCCTAATAGTAAGATGCGTGAACTGCTTGCCTATGCAAGGGAAGTGCTTAGGAAGAGAACATCAGTGCCAAGGAAGATGCAGGTGTGGGAGCTGCTGTGACTTCTTGGAATTGCGTCTATAACCTGAGAACTTGGTAGATTATGATGGAAATCTATGACCAGTACATGGGTGACATTGTTATGACTAAGTGCATGACCATTATACAAGGAGCATAGAAAAGATCGTGTCTAATCCCAGGAACATAAACTGGTATTCGATTTTAATCAGATAATCCTGGAGAGATCCAATATACTTGGAAACATCTTGGGAAAAAACCACCTGAATCTCAGCCAGGAACTATATCATTGTTGATGAGGTTGGCATCATCTTTATTGCCTTTGGCATGGGTGAGAGAGCATGTGAGTTTCACCACAATCTATCTGTTCTCATTCACAACTGACACTAGAAAGTTAACACTCCATGGAAAGATATTCAATTTTGATCTCTAATGGGATACAGTCCCTAGACAGAATGAAATAAATATATCGAATCTTAACATTTCCCATGCTAGTTCTTTCCTTTCTGGTGTCCCAGTACATGTGGACACATCTTTAGAATGATGCCCCATATGTCATCTTGAATCATTAGGAACTCTTTCCTAAACTTTACCCAGGAAATTCTGGGTGAGCAATAGAAATATCCAGAGACTTAAGTGACAGACAACTTCAAAAATTGAGGCAAAAACTGGAAAATGATCCTTTGGGCTACCTGACAATGGAATTAGTGATATCTGGGTACTTCATGAAGAAGGCACTATGCTACCTACCAGAGCAGCTCTTCCTCCTGGATATGGCCAGCAAAGAGACATTGAGCAAATTGGGGGTGCTCAAATGAAATTCCTAAAGCTCCCTTGGCATCCTAGAAACATTCATGGGGAGTGCAAAGGCCATTCTTCCCCAAAAAGTTTTACTCCAGAGGCTAATAAATTGCAGAGTTGAGATGACAGCACAGTGAAAGATTGGAAAACAAATGATGGCAAGACATAAATGGTCTTGAGGTAGGCACAGCAGGCAGAGAGTGATTTTTGCCTGAACTCTGATGAATAGATTCTCAGAATGTCTCTCATGTGTGCATAAGAGACAAAAACTGAGGAGAAGCATCAGAGCCAGAAAGTCAACATTGATGGAACCCACCTGCATCAGTCAGCTATCAACACAAGCCAGGTGTAACTTTGCAAGATTGTAGACAGAATCCTAGCATGGCTGCCCTCCGAGGGGCCGAACAAACAGGTGAAAGCGTCAGATTCAAATACTTACACCCAACCAATGGACAGAAGCCAGAGATCTTTCTGGTTGAATTAGGGAAAGTCTGGAAGAAGCTGAGGAGAACTGGAACCCCATAGGAAGACCAGCGGTCTCAACTGACCTGGCCCCCGGAGATCTCTCAAACACTGAGCCACCAACCAGGCAACATACACACTAGCTAATATGAGACCCCCGATACAGCAGAGGATGGCCTGGTCTAACCTCAATGAAAGAAGATGCACCTAAATCTTAAGAGACTTGAGGCCCCAGGGAATGGGTTAAGAGATGGGGACATTTTCTTGAAGCCAGGGGAGGAAGAATGAGCTGAGGAACTATCAGAGGGTAGACTGGGAAGGGGAAATTGTAAAAAAAAATGTAAAAATATTAATAAAATAGTAGTAATAATAATAATGTTGTTGTTGTTGTTGATGATGATGATGATGATGATGATGATGATGATGACAACGACGACGACGACGACGACGATGACGACATGGATATGATTTGACCCAAAGCAGGTAAACTGAAAAGTTAAAAAAAAATCAAGATGCCAGGTTGAAGACATCCTACAGGAATCAGATATTTTTACTTCATTTGTTTCTCTGTTCTATTGATTTTCACTTGCTGGATGTACACACAGGATATTTGTTGAAGAGGGTAGGGAAAGTTTATAATAATGAGAATTGAATTATGATTCTCATTGTGCATTCCAGACATAGCACATTAAAGAAAAAAAGTCAAGGACTTTATTGGTCCCATCAGGTTAGTCTAATAAAGAGCCTCTACTACACTGGTTTCTGCAGATTACTCGGAGCCCTCATTTTTATTCCTGCATTCCTGAACAATTATTTTTAAAAATGTAGTCTGATTTGTTTATTTGTGTCCACACATAATTCTCCTAATCATAATTATCCTTTCTCTTTGTAGAAACAGTTAATTCTCCATTTTTTCTTTCTAACCTGATGTACTAAAACTCGGTGTTGATTAAACTATAGTAATGTATCCTGAGCTTAAGATGGACAATGAAAATATGGATTTTTCTTTTGTGTAATCGGATGTTTTGTTGATTCTTTACATATAATCTGGCGTGGCACACAAGCCCTCTACATGCATATTTATATATTGATAAATAAGTAAAGAAAACAATTAAATGCTATTGAGAACAGAAAATACTGTTTGAGACAAACATGTACTGTCCAGAGAATGAAATGATGATATACCCAAGACAGACAGGTCCCTTATCATTTGAAATAGCTCTTTTTAATTTAGAGAAAATCCCAGCTTGTGCCTCCTTTCACTGTAGTCAAATGTCTGTGTGTTTAGTTAAAAATTCCTCCCAGTAATTTTCCCCATATTTACAGGTGTAGTTGAAGCAAGGTTGACTAGTTAGTTCTTAAAATATTTGTTAATGATAAAATAATTAAATATTTTACAATACCCAACTAGGTAACATTATTTTCAGTTGAAGACTCAGATCACACTGTTTCCTGAGCTGTTTAGTTGGCCCATGTCCATATTTTTGTCTCAGGATAATTTTTGGGTGCTTATATCTCTAAAGGAAGAGATTAGTTCTTTGAACATCATAGTTACTTAATGCTGTGAATTAATTTTGCTGTCAATGAAAATTTTGATGGGGAAGGCATTTGCTAAGTGCTTAGTATTTTCAGATTGCCAATGGTTTAGTAATATACCTGGGAATGGTTGGACCGTATGTAAAAAATTCCCTCCAAAGCACTTTAGATATGTAAGCCCTCCTTATAACTATTCCCTTGTAGATTAATAGATATCACCAAGTCCTCCCAGATTTCTCATAAAAAAGTATTGTTACACAGAAGAGAAAGGGACGAAATTGAAATTGAGGAAGCTGAAGGCACAGGCCAGTGTCACACACAGTACATATGACTGTGGGACTCTGATCACCTCTTCTTTATTTCTCACTTTCTAAATGAAAGCTCAACACCTCTGAGAAAGGACAATACATAGAAGAGTTAAGTGGAGTCTTTTCAAATATTATTTGAAAGCCGAATAGTGTGGCCAAAAAAGCCAGTTTGCCTCACTCCTATGTAGGTATAGAAAAACCTCCAAGTCTGTTGTGTTTACAGATGGTGTGAGGACAAAGCAAATGTCTCTTACCTGCATGGAGACTACTGAACAGTTTATGGCTCCTGAAGGTCATGGAGAGCTGTTATTCACAAACAAAACCATTCCAGTAGATAACTGAAGGCAAACTTGCCAATCCAATGAGTTGATGGGGATTATTAACAGTGGGATGGTTGAGCAGTCACTAACAGAAGTGTGGATCACTTAAAGGCAGCTGCATCACAGAAAAACCCACCCTAGCCTGGATGATAACTCATAGAAGCTGAATTGCAGAGCTCCCAGAGAGGCCAGTAAGCAGCTTGCTCTGCTGGTCTGAGAGCCTTTTCTCATAGCCAGTTATTTATTCTTTAATGTAAACTCGAGAATGGCTGGTACATATTTCATGCATTTCAACTTTCTGGGAAAATGACATTTGACATTCTATTTACATTTACCCGTGGAACATTGTGTTTCCTAAGGGGAAAACTTGGGAATCATGTGTATAGAGGAGCTTAACCAACAGTCCTTCTCCTGACTTCCTGCTAAATTTAAATGTTCTACAGCATCTGACTGAAGAGGTGAAAGAATAAAGCCTTGGGCTTTTAATAGCCAATTAGTATGCCATTGTGTAGATGTATATTTTTGTTATCCATTCCTCAGTTCGGTAGAGGGGCATCTATGTTGTTTCCAGTTTGTGGTTGTTATAAAGAAAGCTGCTATGAACATAGTTGAGCAAAGATCCCTGTAGTATAACGGGGCGTCTTTGGGTTATATCTGGGTCTTGAGATAGAACTATTTCCATCTTTCTGAGAAACTGACAGATTGATTTCCAGAGTGGTTGTGCAAGTTTGCATTCCTGCCAGCAATAGAGGAGTGTTCCCCTTGCTCCTCATCATCAGCAGAAAATGCTGTCTTTTGAGTCTTTAGCCATTCTGTCAGATGGAAGGAGGAATCTGAGTCATTTTGACTTGCATTTCTGTGATAACTAAGGACATTGAACATTCTGGTAAGTGCTTCTTAGTCACTAGAAATTCCTTTGATGAGGAAGACGGCAATCCTAGATGAAGATCAGCAGTCTAAACCAACCTGGACTCCCCGAAACTCTCAGACACTTTGCCACCAAACAGGCAGCATATACCAGCTGACATGAGGTCCCCAATACATATACAGCAGAAGACTGCCAGTCTGGACTCAGTCAGAGAAGATGCACCTAACCCTCGAGATTGGGGTCCTAGTGAGTGGGGAGGTAGGGTGGGGTGGGAGTATGGGGGGCATTCTCTTAGAGACAAGGGGAGGTATGGGATGTGGAACAGTCAGAGGGTAAACAGGGAGGGGGATAAAATCTGGACAGTAAAAAATGATTAAAGGATAAATTTAAAAAAAGAAAAGAAAAACAAAATACTGAAAGAAAAAAGAGAAATTCCTTGGATGAAAATTCTTTGTTTATCACTGAACCCTAATTTTTAAATGGGTTATTTGGCTTGTTGGTGCCTATCTTCTTACATTTTAGATAGTAACTCTCTGTCAGATATAAGATTTTTTTTTGAACTGCAAAGGTAGCATTTAATTCACTAAAGATGTACATTTATGTTGATGGTAATTTGTTAAATATATTGTGATATCAAAAAGTATTTATTCTATATTTTTCTAACTTAGAAGCCTTCCTAGAGAGTTGAGCTAGAAGTGGTAATTAGAAATATCACTTCTACTTTTGTACATTATGACATCAATTTACTAATTAAGAGTAATGAATTCAATTACTTTAGTTAATTTTTTCTATTGTTAGTAAAAATATAACTTCCCTTATGCATTCAGAATTAAATAAATATTTTATAATCCACTTTTCAAACCAGATCATATGAAGCCCTAGAAGAAGGAAGACCAAAATATGAATGCTTCATTCCTTCTTAGAAGGGAGAACAAAATATTCACAGGAGGAAATACAGAGACAAAGAGTGGATCACAGACTGAAAAAAGGGTCATCCAGAGACTGTCCCACCTGGGGATTCATCCCATATGGTGCCACCAAAGTCAGTCACTATTGCTGATTCCAAGAAGGGCTTGCTGACAGGAGCCAGATATGGATGTCTCCTGAGAGGCTCTGCCAGAGCCCTACTGATAAAGATAAGGATTGTTGCAACTCACCATTGGACTGAACAGGAGGACCCCAATGGAGGAGTTAGAAAAAAGACTGTAGAAGCTGAAGGGGTTTTCAACAGCATAGGAAGAATAACAATATCAATCATCGGAAACCTGCCAGAGCTCCCAGGGACTAAACCAGCAACCAATGAGTACACATGGAAGGACCCATGACTCTAGTCACATATGTAGCAAAAGATGACATTGTCCAGTATCCATAGGAGGAAAAGCCCTTGTCCTGCGAATACTCATTTCCCAAATGTAGGAAAATAGCAGGGCGTTGAGGTTGGGGTGGGTGGGACTGGGTGCATCCTCATAGAAGCAGGGAGAGAGGGAATGGAAATGTAAATACATAAAATATCCAAGAAAATAAAAGTATTTAAAAAATAAGAAAAGGTAGTAAAGCTCAAACCAAAATAAGATGAAACTATAAGGTAATTTTTCTGTTAAAAAACTAAAATTGTTTTATCTTATTAATGATGTAATTTTGCTTACAGAAGCTTTTCAGTTTCATGAGGTCCAATTTATTAATTTTTTCTTATTCCCTGAGCCACAGGTATTCTACTGTTATTTCCTACTTGATGATGTATTAGATTTAGTGTATCTGCTTTAATGTGGAGGTTTTGATCCACTTGGAATTGAGTTTCATGCATGTTGATAAATTTGGGTCTATGTGCATTTCTATATGTGCAGACATAGAGTTAGACAAACACCATTTATTGAAGATGGTCTCCCTTTTCCATTGTGTGGTTTTGGACACTTTGTCAAAAACAATTGTCCATAGATATGTTACTTTATTCATGAGACATTGATTCTATTCCTTGATCTTTCTATAAGAATACCATGTGGTTTACTACTACTACTACTACTACTACTACTACTACTACTACTACTACTACTACTACTACTACTGCCCTATAGTACAACTTAAAGTCAGGGGTGGTGATACCTCCAGAAATTCTTTTATGGTTCAAGATTGTTTTAGCTATCCTGTGGGTTTGTTTGTTTGTTTGTTTGTTTGTTTGTTTTTCTGTATGAAGTTGAGAATTGTTCTTTCAAGATCTGTAAGAATTGTGTTGGGATTTTGAAGGGAATTGCATTGAGTTTGTAGATTGATTTTGATAAGATGGCCATTTTCACTATTTTAATCCTACTGATCCATGAGCATGGGGGATCTTTCCATATTTGGATATATTCCTCAATTTTATTTCAGGAACTTGATGTTCTTGTCATATACGTCTTAGAACAACAGTCTAACCTTGTTAGAATCAAACTCCCACTAATAATTTGGAGTTAATATTAATTTCTATATTCCATCTTGGCTGCTCTAAACTCTGGGCCCATGCTCTTGGTCCTCTTGCATGGGAGCTTTGCTTCTCTCTCCTGCCCACCCTTAGACATGGCATCTCCCCTCTCCTCCTCTCCTCCAACCTCTCCTAAGGCATGGTGTATATCTTCCTTCCTTCTTCCTTGCACCATAAGCCCTTGATCCTGAAACCCCACCTTTCTCTTCTCCCCAGCTATTGGCTGCTTGCATCTTTATCTACCAATTAGAATTATTTGGGGGCAGTTTCCCAGAAGCTACATGCAGACCTTCTCATGCAAACTAATTTGGGGGACCCAATTAGAATAAAAACAACTATACATTATTTAAAAGTTATAAAAGGGAATAAATGATTTATTATAGAAGCAAAAGCAGTAAACAAATATTGACTATGTTTATCTATACAGAGCATCAATAGTAATTAGACACTAGGCAAATGATATAGCTCTTGACATACTATGTTAACTTAGTCAAAGAATTATAGTTTGTGACTATTAATGAAACTGTGAAGCTAGTGGCAGACATTAAAAGTTTAGTTTGAAAACTAGTCTTAATGGAAACAAAAAATCTTTGTTGATACTTCTCATTCAATATATGATTTGAATTTATGTTTGGATTTGTAAACTTTTGAGAAAAAAGATGTTTGTAATACCATGTGATCATGTATCCTGAAAAAGCATAAGTACTGAGAACAATGATAACGACAGTAGTTGAGTTCGGTTTTTCTTAAGACCAATAGAAAGTTAGTTCCCTCTTTTTCTTTCTCTAAGCAATAAATGTTAGACTGTAGAATCTTTTCTCAAAGTTTTTGTTTCTTTCTGTGACTTTCTCCAGCTGGCAAGGAGTCAGTGAACTCCCAGCCAAAGGGCTCAGGCCAGGAAGAACCTGCAGTGGGGTAGGGGTGGGGGCTAATCCCCCATTGGTTAACAGTAGAGTATTAATCACCAGAGGCCTGCAGCTTCTGGCTTCAGAATAACTTAGGGTCAAGATGGGTAAATGTCATTTTAAAATAAACAACTTTTATACTCACAAAAGCAAGTTTTGCCTGCTTCTGATGTTCCACCCCCTCACCTGCCTTCCAGAGAGAACCAGTGCTTGTGCTAGCTCTTGACACTGTTGTTGAAATCCAGCTTTAATCCATGGTGATTTGATAGAACTCAAGAGGCTATTTCAATCTTCTTGTATCTGTTGTGGCTTGCTTTGTGATTGATTTTATGCTCAATTTTGGAGAACTCCTATGAGGTGCTGAGGGGATGTTATATTCTTTTGCATTTGGGTGAAAGGTTCTATAGATATCTATTAGGCCCATTTGAGTCATAACATCTGCTGGCTTCGTTATTTCTGTTTAATTTATTTCTTGCTGACTGTCCATTGATGAGAGTGGGATGTTTAAATCTCCCACTATTAATGTGTGGGGTTCGATGTGTGATTTAAGCTTTAGTATTGGTTCCTTTATAAGTATGACTACCCATGCTTTTAAGGCATAGATATTCAGAATTGAGATGTCCTCTTGGCGGATTATTCCTTTAATGACTATGAAGTAACCATTCCTATCTCTTTTGATTACTTTAGGTTGAAAGCCTATTTTATTGGATATTAGAATGGCTACTCCAGCTTGTTTCTTGGGTCTGTTTGCTTGGAAAACCTCTTAGCAGCCCTGCCCTCTGAGGACTTATCTGTCTGTGTTGCTGAGATGCGTTTCCTGTATACCTCAGAACAAAGTGATAGGTTCTGTTTATGCATTCATTCTGTTAGCCTGCATCTTTTATTCGGGTATTGAGTTTAGTAATATTAAGACATATTAATTACCAATATTTAATTCCTGTTATTTTGATGTTGGTGGTAGGGATGTGTGTGTGTGTGTGTGTGTGTGTGTGTGTGTCTTCTAGTGGATTTAATGATAAGAAATTATCTCTAGTGTTTTGAGTGTAGTTAGCCTCATTGCATTGGTGTTTTCCTTCTAGTATCCTATATAGGACTGTATTAGTGGAAAGATATTACGATATTGTGTAAAAATGGATTTGTCATGGAATATCTTTGTTTTTCCATCAACTATAATTGAAAATTTTGCTGGGTATAGCAGTCTGGGATGACAGCTGTTGTCTTTTGGAGTCTGCAAGGTATATGTCCAGTCCTTTCTAACTTTTAGAGTCTCTGTTGAGAGTAATTTTGGTGTAATTCTGATAGCTCTTCTTTTATATATTACTCGTTTTTTCCCTTGCAGTTGTTAATATTCTTTTTTTGTTCTGTCATTTAGGGTTTTAACTATTATTTGGCAGGAGGATTTTCTTTTCTGGTCCAATCTGTTTAGTGTTTTTCTGTACACTTCTTATATGTTCATAGGCATCTCTTTCTTTAGGGTAGGGACATGTCCTTTAATGATTTTGTTGATATTTTTCTGGGCCTTTGAGCTGGAAATCTTCTCCTTTGTCTATTCCTACTAGTTTCAAGCTTGGTCATCTTACAGTGTTCTGAATTTCCTGGATGTTTTTGTCATGAACTTTTTCTTTGACTGACGTATCACTTTCTTCTATTGTATCTTCTAGGCCTGAGATTCTCTCTTCCAGCTCTGGTATTCTTCTGATGAAGATTATGCCTGTAGTTCCTGTTTTCTTTCCTGGGTGGTTTTCTTTCTCCAGAATTGCATCAGTTTGTATCTTTCTTATTGTTTCTATTTCCATTGCATAGAAGACAGATTTATTCATATTCTTCACCTGTTTGGTTGTATTTTTCTGCATTTCTTTATATTTACTTGTTTCATATTTTACTGTCTCTACCCGTTTGATTTTATTTTCATGTGATTATTGAAGAGATTTATCGATTTCCTCTTTAAAGGCATCTATCATCTTTTTTAAGATTGGATTTAAGATCACCTTCTTGTTTTTCGGTTTCTTTGGGATATCCAGAGCTTGCCGTAGCAGAAGAGCTGGATTTTGATGGTGCCATATTGCTTGACTCTGGATTTTGCTCTTACACTGTTCTTTAGGCATCTGGTGTTCTCTGGTGTGAGCTGAATGACCCTGGTGATGGCAGGACTTCTCAGGAAGCCAGAGGAATTCTTGGGCTAGACAATGAAGATCAGTGTACCCAACTCTGCTGGTGTGCTTCAGGCAGACCTCCCTGGCAAGGGATTGGTGGGAGAATGTTTCAAGCTGGTAGTTTTTGAGTCCCCAACAGGTCTCTTTGCTCCAGGTCAATTAGAGTCAGAAGGGATTGGTTGGGTAGGTTTCCAAGCTGGGTATTCTTGGGGGGAATGTCACAGGCTTCCACAGGTAAGCAGGAAACTCTTGGGATCTTAGAAGGCTCCTCAGGACCGAAGGGTAGGCCAAATGCCAGCCAATGTGCACAACTCACTTCTGCTAGCTGTGCTTCAGCAGAACAGACTTCGAGGGAGTTAACAGGGTGGGTGTTCAAGCTGTGTGTTCTTGGGAGCCCACAGGCCTCCACTGGGAAGTAGTACACTCTTGGGGTCCCACAAGATTCCTCTGGAACAGTGGGCGGAAACAGTGTGAGGTAATCAAGGGACCACATGCAACTCACACCTCTGCTGGCTATGCTCCAGTGGACCAGACTGCCTAATATATCTGGTGTAAGTTGAGGTCTTTGCTCCGTTTGCACGTGAGTTTTGGGCAAGGTGAAAAATATGGACTATTTGTATTCTTCTACATGCAGACATCCAGTTAGAACAGCACCATTTGCTGAAGATGCTTTCTTTTTTTCATTGTATGGTTTTGCCTTCTTTGTCAAAAATCAAGTGTCCATAGGCATGGGTTTATTTCAGAAAGACAAAGACATCATGAATTTTGCAGTCAAGTGAATGGAACTTAAGTATACTATCCTGAGTGAGGAAACAGAGAATCAGAAAGACACATATGATATGTACTTACTTATAAGTCAACATAAGCCATAAAGTGCATGCCAACCATGCTACAATCTACAGACCCAGAGGCCCCAAGGGAAGATATGTGAATCTTATTTAGAAAGGGAACCTAAATAGGCATGGAATGTGGTTGAGGCATGGAAGGTGGTTGTAAGGAGGGAACTTTGTACGAGAGGGGGTGAGTAGGGAGACAGGGATATCAATTGGGTATAGGGAGAAAGGTTGGCAGGAGATAGCTGGAAGTTAAAATGGAAATGAGAGGGGACCATCTTTGGGACTAGATGGAGGCCTACGACAAGGGAAGATAAGTGGAGTCTATACAGGTAACCCTTAGATTCCCTAGAGGTGGAATATAGAGACTGAAGTAGCTATGTCCCATAGCCAGATGGGACTTACAGGGGATGGAGGGGCATCAATCCACCCACTAAATTTTCAATCAAAAATGTGTCTTACCTACAAGGTGTGCAGGGATAATGAAAGAGGAGAGACTGAAGGACAAGTAAACCAATGAAGACCTATTCCATGGGAGAGAGCCAACTTAACACTATCAATGATACTCTGCTATACCTACAGACAGGAGACTAGCATAACTGTTTCCTGAATGGCTATATCCAACAGATGTATGCAGATGCAGAGACTCACAGACAAACATCAGGCATAGCTCAGAATGTCTTGCAGAAGAGTGGGGGACAGAAGTGAGCAAGCTGGAGTGTGTAGAGAGAATATCTTAAGTATTATATGGATACATCATCTGTGAATTGAAAAGCTATGGCCTAAGGTTTAGGCAGGAAACAGAGGTGGGTCATTTGGGAGGCAGAAAGGATTCTAGGATAGAGAAAGCACTGTGAGATCAGACAGGATGCAGAATTGAAAGCCATGAAGAAGGGGTCCAGAGACAGAAAGAGAGAGAGGTCATGGAAACACACCTGAAGCCCAATCAGTAATAATATGCAAGTATCATGGGATGAGGCTGGCAGGTAGCCAGATTACCATAGATCATTTAAATGTTCCACTATTGAGGTATAGACTTAAATAAATATCATGTTTTCTGTGTGACTATTGGTAATTAACATAAAGTTAAAATTACAACTACCAGATTAATTCACTGTTTATATGTATATAAAGAATAATTCATGAATAAAAAGGTGCCCAATTACAGCAATTAGAACCCAAGCTTACAGACTTGAAAGAACCTGGTAAAACGCAGGGAAAAGTCAGGCTAGCCAGACAAGAGGCCTGTGTTGTCCTCAGGGATGAAAGAATCTGCATTAAGACCCAAGTGACACTATGCAAACTTGCACCCTAAGTTATCCCAGATTGGTGAATAAAAATGCCTATAGTCTATGGCTGGTCAGAAGACAGGCAAGTTATTGTGTTCCAAGGTTTGGGGTCAGATGTGGGGGACTATGAGGATGCAGAGGGAGAAAGAAGGTAGAGAGAAGAGAGAGCCATAGTGTAGGTAAATGAATCCTGAAAATATGGTCATGAGGACTGTCCAATTGGAAAACAGTCTATATAGAACAAAGCCAACTATAACTCAGGGTTATTGATAGGGAAGTAGACATAATAGCTTAGAGAGTAGATATTTGACTAACTCTAGTATATTAAAGTCTTTTATAAATACAAAAGTTGTATGTCTTATCTGGGAACTAAAAGATCAAAGGTGGGGTAGAAACTCCAATTTGAGATGAAATATTTACTACATCAAAAGGGAAACCACAAGAAAACCCACAGTGTCAACTAACCTGAGACCAAGAGAATTCAAACAGCCTAGGCCACCAACCAGGGAGCATGCAGAAGCTGGAATTTTAGCATCTACATATTTGTAGCAAATGTGCAATGTGGCCTTCATGTGAGTCCCTTAACAGTGGATCAGGGCTATTTTGGTCTCTGTTCCTTGCCATTGGATCCCCTCTCCTCTATCTGGACTGCCTAGTTGGGTCTCAGTGGGAGAAGGTGTGCCTAGACTTCCTGAGACTAGATGCCTCATGGTGGGTGGTACACAAGGGGGCTTCCTTTCTCTGAGAAGGGGAGGAGGCAATGGGTGGAGGGATTCATAAGGAAAGGGACTCATAAGGTGGAGGAGAAGGGGGGCGGCTGTGATCAGGATGTAAAATGAATAAAAAATAAATTAAAGAAACAAAGAACATTAATCTTGTTAAAAGTAAAGGTTGCTTATAAATGAAAGCATATTTTATCGCGTTTTCTCTCAGCAGCATCTCAGGTGATGCGACTATTTTATTGGAACGGAAATCCACAAAGAATCTTGTTGCCAAGCAACCACAGGACAGCTTCCTGAATCAGCCTGTGAGCTATCTTAGAGCAGGCCACTCTATTGGATTCATTTCACAACAGAGGATAAAGATATCATCAAGTAAATTCTTCTCTAACAGCCAACAAAGCATTCTCTTATCTATTAACTATATTAAATTTTGTTTACCCATGCATCATATTTACTGAACAATAAACTATAAACTAAATACAATATTGTAATATATACCATGTCATATCATGTCAATTTCATTTAAATATATGAATGTATCAATTCTGGATTTTTATATTTTTAAAAAAAGAAATTAAGAAGTAAGTATGAATTATTCTCTGATCATTTGTTAAAGAAATATAAGCCCCAAATTTCTTTCTCTGCAAGCTCACATTGACCTTACAATGATGTTGTCTCATCTTATTTGGGTCATGGTTCACTGTTTATGCGCCAGAGTGAGGCTCTTTTCTTACTTAAAAATTCCATTGTTCCGGCATGGAAACGTAGGCAAATTTCTCATTCCAGAATTGCAGAAATATGCATTTCATAATACTCACATACTACCTAAATAATATAATGACAAAATATTACCAGATATTTAATAATATCAAAATTCAAATAATAACAATATTTTGCTACTGCAAGAAACCTCTGAGAAAACTCATGGTTTGGGTATATTGACATGCAGGCAGAGGTCGCAGGAAGGGATGGGGATGGGGCTGTCAGCTCTGTCAGAATGCATTTCAGGTTGCATGACTTTCTGTAGCACAGAAACGATGAATCTGGGTTTAGAGTTTACTTGTAATCCATAAAATACTAAGAGGTTCGACTGGTTCAGGTGGATGTCACACCCAGGAAAGAACCCAAATATAGATACTTCATTCTCTCATGAAGAGAGAAGTTCAAATACTCTGTTTTTCTTGTTTTGGAATCAGTCATAAATTTAAACAATGCCATCTTATTATCTGGGTGTTCCTAATGGTCCTTTATTCCTTTTGGTATACATTTATGTTGTTTTCCATTTTATTAGTTAAACTATTTTTGAATTCACATATACTTTGGTCACATTCTTTCCCTCTGCCAAGTCCTTTCATTTTCCCTTTCCTCTATATCCACTCAACTTTAAGTTTTTTCTCAAATAAAAACAAAAATCTGATGGAAAACAAAAAATCCAAAAACAAAAACAACAACAAAAAAAAAACAGATCCCCAAAAAACATCCCCACATAGTAACCAGATAAGAACAGATGAAAAACTATAGGGTCCATTATGTCTTCATTAAGTACTCATATTAATTTTGTAGCACTTGTGTTTGCTAGATCCTAGCTATAGAACATAGAATCAATAACTCTTTTGAATTATTCAGCATCTAATATATATGTTAACTATTAGCTTCTATTCCCTTGGAGGTTTGCTTCATTGGTTTATGAATTATGAATAACGTTCAGTTATATAGTCTCATAAGGAAGTGGAAGCATGGTAGCAGCTAGGTCATCAGTGCATGTGGCTTTGTGTTTTCCCATTCTCAAATCTCCTTACATAGAGATTATTTACTTGAAACCTGACTGGGCACCATTAGGTTACACACTACTCAGCTTTTGTCCAAAAGACTTGTACCAAAAATCAGTAGGCAATTGGCAGTTGCCTGTTTCTTAAAACCTAAGTGAATTTGCAGGCATGCAAATTACAAGGGTTAAACAGACATGGAGGCTTTTGACCAGACTTCAAAGGATATCACTGAGGCCAAGAAATGGGTTTCAGTTTGCAGGCAGTCCATGACAGGGTGACACACAAAACTCTGATGGTCAAAGCTAAGCAACAATGGAAATCTCTGGATGTTAGATAAGTTAAGAATATGGAACATTTCTCAAAAAAGTAGGAGGAACTAGTGAAGCCAGCTTAAAAAGAAGCTATGTGGTCTACAAATGGCAAGATCAAATTCCCAGTGCTGTCTAAGCCCATTAGAACTCAAATAAAATCATTGTGTTGTCTGGATACTAGGCGTAAAACTGCAGGAGTTAGTGTTGCCATTCTGGGGTTCAGTTTTGCTTCGGTCAAATCATTCCTTTGTGTTCTCCTATTTCTTCATTTAGGAATTGGGATATTTACCTTGTGCTACTGTACATTGGAACGCTGCCCCTTGGCTTTACAGGGGCTCACTTTCTGAAGTACAGACACAGATGTTGGCTGGGGATTGAACTGTTGAACAAAATGGAAACTGGAAGCTGAGGGCCTGTAGGAATGCAAAGAAAACTGAAGTCAGTATGTACCGTATGAGAGAAGAATATATTATGAATAAAAATCTGAAAAGAATAATAAACAAAGAAAACAGAGGGGTGAGAATTATTAGATAGGTATAAGATATCAAGCAACAAGGGGTTTTATGGAATATATGGACACTTAGGTTAACACTTTTACTTACGATGGAAGCAAGATATCTTGAGGAAGTAGTTTGACGCACTATGCTTTTATGGCTTGCATCTTGTCACAAGCCTTGCCTTTGTCTGCCTCTGTGCTTTGCTAATCATGAAGTGAATACTTTTACTACCTATTCCTGGCAACATGATTTGCCTACATGTTATCTTATGGGCCTAGATACACTGAATCAAGTTACCATGAGCAGACTGTGTAACTACAAGCTAAAACAAACTGCACTCCTTTCTTAATTCTTTCTGTCAGTTGCTTTGATCATAGATAAGAAATGTAATGCAGGTTTCCTAAGAACATAGATAAGACCAGAGTTGCATGATGGGGTCCTTGAATTAGGCCTCTGAGAATTCTGAGCAAGTGATCATTTTCGTATTACTACAGAACCTAGATCAGCAAGATAGTCACAGAAGGAACAGGACCTGAAGAGCTTGCTAGTGATGCATGAAGACTTTAGAATCTTGTGAGCTGTACAACCTTGTCATATTCATGTTGGTGAGTCTGCAGTCGTTAGTGGCTCATACTAAGGATTGTTTAACACTACATAGAGTCAGATGGACGAGAATTAACAACCTTTCAGTGGCTAAGATATGAACCTACTCATTCTGGAACAGCTCTGCACTCAATGCTCAGCATTAGGTTCAGGAACCCTGAATCGTCTGCATTGGAGACTGTGGTGATCATTTCTGTAATCAAACCTGATTGTGTCCTTTGCCTACTATGTACTTAAAATTTAAACACTGCTTTATTCAGTTAACTCATATTATTATATAGAATTTTACCTAGTAATTCTCCCTAATTTGTACCAGCCAAGTTAAACAAAATTTGTTTTTGATTTGATTAACTCCATGAATATTTCATGATGAGAAGCCAAAAGCATTTTTCTCTCCCATTATTACTTCTCATATGCCATCCATTTTTTTCTATCCATATTCTCATTTTTCCAAACAGATGAATCAGTCTTAAGTCATAGGACTGACATACATCATTATAGTTAGCATCCTAGTCTTGGGAGAGAAAATGAAAGCTATCTGATCCAAGAGATGTTCCCTTTCCTCTTGTAACCACTTCCTCTCATAATCCAGACCAACAGCTCAGTGTGGTTGGAGTCGGTTTCATTAAGCATTTTAGAATGTTGTATTAATAGAAAGAATGGAGGTGAGCCCTTAAGGAGAAAGGCAGTCCTTAGTAGAAACCCAAGTAGTAAGTAAAGCCTGATTGCTTAAATTGGAACTTCATTATTCGGTAACAATACTGTACATGGTACCCACTCACTATTGCTTGACTTAGCCTGTTTGCTCTTATGATGATGGAACAACTGGTATACAATCAATAGAAACTACACTTCAAAGTCAGAATTTGGATCTTCTTACAAGGTAGAGAGATACAATGTGATGCTCTTTCTCAATATAAGGCAATCGAAGGGCCTTGAGCCCTCAGTCATGAAATAAATACAGTGAGTAGCCAATCTTACATGCTGTACTGTGTCACCAGCAATTTAAAATATCATGTCATTATGTTAATCATGAGTAAAATATGACCATCAAAGAGCATACATGAGCTATTAGTAATTAATTTCAAAACACACTGCACTGGATGATCCTCTTAAGCTTAAAGGTACACTAAATGTTCTCGGTACATGTAAGGTAGGCACAGCTAAATTGTGAGGAATTATAGTATTAACTTTACCTTTGATCTGTAATATTCCAGGTTCACTAGACTCCTATTACAGGATGTTTACAACTCTGGTTGAGAAGCATATGTCATTGATTCAGGGCAACATTATGTTCAACAGACTATTAAAATAATCACAAAATACCCTTAGTTTCAGAAAAGATCATATTTAATGGGCAAATAATTTTCAGATAACACATTAAACAAATAATAAATAACTCTACCATTGATGAACAAATGACCTCAAAGATGACATAATGGCTAGAGTATAACATGACTCTATGTGAGTGTGTGTGTGTGTGTGTGTGTGTGTGTGTGTGTGTGTGTGTGGCTAGGAATAAAATTTGCTATGAATTATAGAGAAACTTTAACATATAATTTGAAGAGACATTTTATTGTAACTTTTCGATTTTAATTTTTGGTATTACTGACTTTTGCTGTAAAATGACTAGTTATAGATGCATAAATCCTGCCTTCCCAACAGTGTGTGTGTGTGTGTGTGTGTGTGTGTGTGTGTGTGTGTGTGTACATTAAAGATTAGAAGACGCACTCCCACCCAGCTTTCTGCCATGTGTGGTGACCTATTATTTTTTTTATTAACTTGAGTATTTCTTATATACATTTCTTTTTTTATTAACTTGAGTATTTCTTATTTACATTTCTTTTTTTTTTTTTATTAACTTGAGTATTTCTTATATACATTTTAGAGTGTTATTCCCTTTCCCGATTTCGGGCAAACATCCCCTAATCCCTCCCCTTCTTTATGGGTATTCCCCTCCCCATCCTCCCCCTCTTGTCGCCCTCCCCCCAACAATCTAGTCACTGTGGGTTCAGTCTTAGCAGGACCCAGGGCTTCCCCTTCCACTGGTGCTCTTACTAGGATATTCATTGCTACCTATAAGGTCTGAGTCAGGGTCAGTCCATGTATAGTCTTTAGGTAGTGGCTTAGTCCCTGGAAGCTCTGGTTGCTTGGCATTGTTGTACATATGGGGTCTTGAGCCCCTTCAAGCTCTTCCAGTTCTTTCTTTGATTCCTTCAACGGGGGTCCTATTCTCAATTCAGTGGTTTGCTGCTGGCATTCGCCTCTGTGTTTGCTGTATTCTGGCTGTGTCTCTCGGGAGAGATCTACATCCGGCTCCTGTCGGCCTGCACTTCTTTGTTTCATCCATCTTGTCTAATTGGATGGCTGTATATGCATGGGCCACATGTGGGGCAGGCTCTGAATGGGTGTTCCTTCTGTGTCTGTTTTAATCTTTGCCTCTCTATTCCCTGCCAAGGGTATTCTTGTTCCCCTTTTAAAGAAGGAGTGAAGCATTCATATTTTGATCATCCGTCTTGAGTTTCATTTGTTCTAGGCATCTAGGGTAATTCAAGCATTTGGGCTAATAGCCACTTATCAATGAGTGCATACCATGTGTGTTTTTCTATGATTGGGTTACCTCACTCAGGATGATATTTTCCAGTTCCGACCATTTGCCTACGAATTTCATAAAGTCATTGTTTTTGATAGCTGAGTAATATTCCATTGTGTAGATGTACCACATTTTCTGTATCCATTCCTCTGTTGAAGGGCATTTGGGTTCTTTCCAGCTTCTGGCTATTATAAATAAGGCTGCGATGAACATAGTGGAGCACGTGACTTTTTTATATGTTGGGGCATCTTTTGGGTATATGCCTATTATTGATAGCATGTACACACATGGTGGAAGGAAAGAACCAAACACAAGTTGTTTGCTGTTACTGTGGCATACATGGTCTCTCTCTCTCTCTCTCTCTCTCTCTCTCTCTCTCTCTCTCACACACACACACACACACACACACACACACACACACACACACACACACACACACACACACACAAAAAAAGAGAATGAACAGAAGAGGCAAGGTTGTAAACATGTCCCTTTTACTTTCTGTCTAGAAGACAAGTGCAGAAAGTAAAGGGTGAGTGTTAGACAGGAATGACTGTGGTGGCTCCTGGGAAACAGATTGTTTGCAACTATAACCTCCTGATGAAATGGGTGGTTACTCTTCTTTCAGGGTCTATGCTGAATATAGAATGGGCTATAAAACTGTGGGTTGCTTTTTATTCTTTAACATTAGTATGTTTAATATTTCAAATTAATTGTGGCTGTCTGAGAGGACGTAAGGTTTCTTGTGTTATACTAATGTCTTCATGATTTCTTGCAGGAATAGCTGACTGTTTCTGTGCTAGAGTATCTGATCTTAGAGGTTCCTAGGCAGCACATCACAGCATCCTGGTTACTGGAATGCACTGTCTTTGAGTGCTTTCAATATTTTCCAACAGAGCTAGCCAAAATTAGTAGGGGTGATTAATAATTTCACTTGTAGAAGAAGTCTTCACTTGCCCATGAGATAGAAACTTAATAGAAAACACACACACCAATCCTTCCATTATGCACTATTATTTTGTTTTTGCATTACAGCCTTATATTTCCTTCCTTCTTTCTTCCCTATAATTTTTCCACCTCTTTCACCATTTAAGATCTCTAATCTGTCTGTATGATTTCTTCTAGGTTCTGCCTGACAGTTACCTAGCAACAGCCAGGTATGAACATGGCTTGCTTTAAAAGGACTCTGGATTCTCTTTCTCTCTCTGTCTTATTCCTCCCTCATTGTCCTCTTCTCCTATCTCTCTCTCTACCCCAACATATTCCTAGATGGCCTCTTCCATTCCTTTCTCTCCTCTCTTTCTCTCTGTCCTTCTCTGTCCTTTCTCTTTTTCTGCCTCTACCCCCTTCACACCTCCTTTCTCATGTCCCAAATAAACATTTTATACTAGGCCTGTCATAGGGCTGTCTTCTTGGGGGGAGGATGCACCAGACCCACTGTACCACTAGGGACTCTCTTGGTAGCAGAGACTGCCTACCATGGCAGAGAGAGACGGCCTCACATGCACATAACACCCTGCCTATCATGGCAGAGAGAGACCTCCTCACATGCACATAACACCCTGCCTGCAGGCAAAACATGTCTGTTTGTCTCCTTATGTGCCTAACTATTTGTCTCTTTGTTGACACATAGCCACAGTTCTGTAAATAAATGCCATTCCATTCTAGGATGTAACATGTGGCATTCTATCACATGCCATTTTCAGTGCCACTTTGATTGAGGGCACACGACTGCCATCTTTGTTTCAGAATGCCCCTGCTTCAATACTGTCTTGCTTGAGAACAACCTGACCTAAAGAAAAGATCTCCAAAGATACTTTTTAATTATGGTAAGGTTATAATATATATATATGTATATGTTTGCCTGCCTTGGTAAATAGTAATTTTAATATTGCTTTAAAGATTTACAACATTAGCAACCAAGTGTTGCTGGTTGGCCTCTTCTTTCTCCTCTCTCTGTTTTTCTTTGTCTCTTCTATTTCTCTTCCTCTACTCCCTTCACATCCCCTTCTCATGACCCAAATAAAGTTCATTTTATACTAGACCTGTCTTATGACTGGTGTCCCAGGTGGGATGCCTCATCATGGTCCTGCTAATGCACCCCCACACACACACACCGCTGCATCATTCCACTGCATGACAAAACATATCACTGCTAGATAGTTTTAAAAAATAAGAAAAACTAAAAACACTAGAAGAGGAAGAGTAAATTCTTTAAACTTTAACTAGGTTTTATAAACAAAATGTATCCATTTTATTTTTCTAGCATTTTGCAGCATAGAGATAAAGAATAGTAAATGAGTTATAGAGGATACTTTATACATATTTTTGCTCATGGAAATGTACAACTACCTGATTTAGACCCATTATACCTAAATTAATATTCATGTTCTTAAATGGATAAATATTTTCAATTTAATTGGCCTCTTGTTTGATGTGAGAAAATTTACAAAACCCAAATTTATTTATAATAAGGAATAATCCAGGTTTATGCTTTACAGGAATAAAATTACAACACATACACACACACACACACACACACACACACACACACACACACACAAACCCAAGACATATCTAATCACATAGTTGTGCACAAGAACCAAGTTGAAATCTTGCAAAGTTGTGTGATATGAAAAACTTCCCTAAATATAACTTATATTAGTTTGAATTTCTCCGTTTCTTGTAGAAATCTAAACTTACCTGAAAGGATGACATAAATCTTATTTCCCTTGTACAATGGTCTCTATTTTAACACCAGACCTGATTTAAGAAAGCCAACAGTTTAAGGAGCTAGGCTCCAGGAACAGACCATAAATCCCCGGAAAAAGGTCATAAAATCCCCTTCCAAAGAATAGCCTAGAGATAATGACAAGATTGGGAAGAAACAGGATGGGCCATCTGGGCTGGCAGCCCTATTTCATCCTGTAATTAAAATGGTCATAACATAGGAATGCAGACCACTGACCACCTGGCACAAGCCAATCACAAACTGACCCCTCTGATCTTCCTTACACCCACCAATGAAATTTTAGATTACCTAACATACACTCTAAAATAGAAGAACTAATAGAGTAGTCAAAATTATACTAATGTTATCGCTTTGCCCCCTACCAATAACATTAGAGATTACCTAATCTTTCTAGAGACTTTCCCTGGTTCCTATAAGAAGGACTACATGCCCTTGTCTTTCGTCTCCATTTGGAAGAATGGTTGACCTCTGCATGCTGCTTGTTACTGCAGATTAAACACTCTTGGTCTTTGCATGCTATCTGAGTCATGGATCCTTCTTTAAAGATTTACAGATCCTTATAAATCTTCTCCATTTTTGAATAAAGAATTCTGAGACAGTCTATTTGGGATAATAAATGAGTCTCTTAGCTCCTTTGAAGAGTTAAGTGGCAAGGAAATACTTGAGGAATGGTGTTGCTTGGAGAGAATACAGACAAAATAAAAACCAATACAGAATCTACTAAGAGATTTTATCATTTATTTTTCATTATAAAATGTAGGGAAATATGAAACAAATATGTATTTCAAAGAGTAAATGAAGTAGTAAATTCATGCAAAGTACACTTTATTGCAATATGACTTGGAAGTTAGATATGCCATTGGTCCTATGAAATAAGTTGTAGATGTAAGTCTGTTCTTTTACAGAGTAATTCCTATTTTGTTCAGCAAACATTTAGATGTTTTCATTTACTTCCAAGCTGAGACATCTCTTAAGAAATACATGCCTTAGGGCTGATTTCACATCCTTATTCCTCAGGCTGTAGATCAATGGGTTGATGGTGGGTGTCACAAGATTGTTGAAAATTTGAATAATTGCACTAAGCTGTGGGCTGGGGTTGGGCTGCAGGTAGATGACGATGACTGGTCCATAGACACACATGATGGCTGTGAGGTGGGCACTGCAGGTGGAGAACGCTCTCTGCCTGCCTTCTGTTGAGCGGATTTTTGAGATGGAGATCCCGATTCGAGTGTAGGACACAACAATGAGAAAGAAACAAATGAGAGATAAAAGACCAACGTTTGTGAAACCTACCCTCTGTGCTAGAGAGGAGTCTTCACAGGCTAGCAGTAACACTGCAGGCATGTCACAGAAATAATAGCCCACTTTGCTGGGGCCACAGTAAGGCAACTGGAAAGTGAGGGAAGTTAGGATAATGGAATGCACACAGCCACTCATCCAGGTCCCCGTGGCCAAGACACAGCATACTCTGTGGTTCATGATGATTGTGTATCTCAAAGGGAAGCATATGGCAACAAAGCGGTCATAGGCCATCACCGTGTATAGGAAGCACAATATGCAACCGATACAATGATAGAAGAAGTGTTGGACAACACATCCCTTGAAAGAGATCCCTCCACCCCATCCTGAGAGGTATGACAACATCTTTGGAGATGTAGTGGAACAGAAACCCATATCATAAATGGAGAGATTGCTCAAGAAAAAGTACATAGGAGTGTGGAGTCGTGGGGAGGAGGTGACTGCAGTAAGAAGAGGCAAGTTTCCCAGCAGAGCACAGGCATACAATGTTGAGAACAAGAAGAGCAGGACACTCTCCAGGCCCTCTGTCTCGGGGATGCCCAACAAAGTAAATTCTGTCACCATAGTGTTGTTTGTCATGTTTATGGATGGATCAACTCCTGGGCATCTGTGGAAAGAAATCCCTAGTGACATTCATTATGGGTGTGGATTAGAGGAGTTCAAATAACAGGGGTAGAAGAGAAAAGGAGACTGATATTTACCTTGAGACATTCTAGTCAGAGCTATCTTTCCTGTTGATGGGATATTTTTCTTCAGTTAGGTTCCTAATTGTAGATGATGCTCCTTAAAAAATCTCCCCATGAAGGTAATTTCCAGGGAAGTTGCAGGTGATGTTCTTCACAACCTCACCCAGAAAATAACTTCCCAGACTAGTGTGATCTCTTCCCCTTTGTATAGAAAGGATCCTATCTCATCATTCTAGGTGTTTCATTGTGACTCTAGAATGAAAAAAAATTCAAGTAATGAAGCTGGAGTGATTATTGAGGAGGCAGGGGTGGGAAAGGATAAAAAAAAAAAGCTAGGGTTTGAGCATGAGGATAATCAGAGTGCACCGTATGCACCTCTGAAAGTATCCTGGAACTTATTGAATCATCCTTTCCGTCTTACTGGCATCCAGATTATTGCATGGAGGGCAATGAGAGTCAGAGCTTACAGTATTTAGAACATAATTACAACAGCAATGGATATACATCACGATTTGATTCTCCAAATATGAACCTCACTGAAACTTGAGGTTGAATGACTTTATTAAATTTTTGTTACTCTTTATTATGCGTGTGTGCTCTCTTTGTTTTGGAAAAAAAGAGATTTTGTGATTGTATGTGGGATTATCCTGTGGCTTGTATGGAGGAAAATTGAGAATAACATAGTGACTGATATCTTTCTAGACAGTTCTTGCATGATTGCAGTGCTTTATCTATTATGATTATCTCTTCATTCTCTCTGACACACACACACACACACACACACACACACACAAAGATACAGAGAAATGTCCAAACCTCACTATACTGTGACTGAGATAACACTAAGGTAAAAGTGAAAGGCATAGCTGGGCACTCTCTGAGCCGCAGAAAGCCTAAGATGATGGCATTGTTGAGTGCTGTCTTCTTACCTGCAGCAGAAAGGAGGAGCTCACCTTCCTTCAGTCTGTACGTGGGAATTGAGAATTCCTCTTGTTTTGAATCACTTTCTAGTAGGGTACCACAAATGGAAGTGTGCTTCATGTCCCTGTTCCTGTTTACTTCCAGGAACTGCAATAGTTCACAACACCAGAGATTTAAATCATGATTTTCCTTTGGGTGTTAATCCCAAGAGGAAGGAGTCTTACTGAGAAAACATCTCATTAACTCACTGGTTTGATTATGTTGTGTGTGAGTGTGTGGGGGGCATCATTTGAATATCTTTTCTAAACACTTTTATGGACTATGTTATTCAAAATGTTCACTTGAAACCTCAAGCACACCTCTTGGATACTTAACCTGTTATTAAATGTTATAAAATCGGATAATTCTGAAATCCTATTTGTCATATACTGACCTATATGCTGAGATGAGGTTCTCTGAAGGTGGGAGAAATGCTGTCTCAGAAAATGTTTTATCAACAGACATGGAGCAGAGGTCAAAGCAGTTTCCCAGCAGAGGCATTAGCATGGACGCTGTGAATAATGGAAAGGAAGTCAACATACTCGAAGAATTTAATAGTGGGGGCTGAAAGTCAGGGGCTCTATTTTCAGTTTCTTAGGAGTTTTAGGAAATACAATCACAAATTTAGGCTTGCCTGAGTGACAGATGATATGGAAGTTCAGCCTGGGAAACTTGGTGAGGCACAGTGCCAAATTATGAGATCAGTCATAATTTGAATGATCTCCTTATCCATGTTTTCATTGCTATAACAAATTACCGGGGATTAGATATAATTATAAAGGAAATATATTTATTAAACTGAATCTAGAAGCCAGGATAAATGTGCAATTTAAAATTCAAGATGAAAATTGTAGTAACCATAAACACACCTGCTTCTTTTTGAAAAAATGGACAAGATTTTTATTTTCAGCTTTGTTAGAAGTATGACAATGAGGCTTTGTGAGAGGAACATTTGAACAAGCTAACACATGACAATTATGGTATTCCACAGTGGATGGGAAGGTTTGCCCCTAAAGAGTAAGATGGGTGAACTGCTTGGCTATAAGATTTGTGTTTAAGAAGGCAACACTCAGGCCAAGGCGGGCAGTGAGATTTAAGAATGGGAGCACCTATGTCTTATTAGAACTATGTCTATAACCTGGAGGCTTGGCTGATTATGATAGAAAATCTTTGACCAGTATCCAGGTGACATGGTTATGATTAAGTGTATGGCCACCATACATGAGGAACATGGAAAGGATTGTGTCTAGTTCCGGAAGCATAATCTGGTGTTAAATTTTAATCAGACGAACCTGGAGAGATCAGATACTCTTGGCACCACTTCCAGAAGAATTGATCTTTTGCAAGGCATTTTTAAAAGACCCACCTGGGGCTCATCCAGGAACTGCATCAAAGCTGATGAGGTTGGCATTATCTTCATTGCCTTTGGCATGGGGTGAGGTAGTATATTCAAAATCAATATGAAAATAATAGCTGGAAAATTTGTTTGTAACAGCAATAAACATTCATCTTCATTGCTTTTCTGAATCTTAAAATATTAATGAGAAATGATTTTCCTTTCCAGTTTTATTATGTGTAAAGTAAGACAACAAGGCTTGTTGAGAGAACCACCTGAACTATCTGTTTTAATTTTAAGGTGGACTAGTGTCATTAAAAAATGAATGCTCAGGGAAAAGATTTTCAATGGTGACCTTAGTAGGATGCACTTCCTAGACATAATAAAAGAAATAAGTCAAATCTTAGAATTTCTCAACCCTGACCCCCCCATTGTCCCAGTGCATAGCTTGAGAGTACTGTTCTATATGCCATCTTGAAACATTAGTAGTTCATTTCCTGACATTTCTGACAGGCATTCTGGGTCAGGAACAGTCATAGATATATTTGGAGACTAAAGAGACTGTCCTCTGAAAACTTTTTAGCACAACTTGGAAGTAAAGTGATGGATTCACCCAGCTGGAAAAGGAAAATAGACTGATTTAGTGATAATCTGGTTATGTCCTGGAGAAGGTACTTGGCTACCAGGACAGCACTTCCCTGGGAGATGGCCAGCAATGAGATATTGATATTGAAACTTCCCAAAGCCATGACTGTAGATTGGAGATTTCCATGGGGATCCCAAAGGCTATTCTCCCCCAAATATCTTTATTTTACAGGCCAAGGTTTTCAGAGCTGATATGAGTTTGTCTTGGAGTAATTGATTTTAAAAATGCCCAAACTAGGAAGAAATTCTAAAGAGTCATTGCTCTGAAAACAGTCAGGCAGACAGACAGACACACAGACAAAGAAAAACTATGATTCTAGTTTGTGTCAGCATCAAGCTACTAGCACAATACCAAGAAGGGAGGCACAGGACTTGGTCCAGTCCAGGCTTAATTATCAATAGATTGTTGCAGGAGTTCAGATTCTAACTGCTCTTGCTAGAGGAGGAAGAAAAACACACATAGATGAAAATTGAATCAGCAGTGAGGTCTGCGTGTACCCAGGACCTGCTCACAGCACTTTTAAGTTGGTTCCTGAGGAAGTTTGTAATATCAAAAGCTCTCTGGAAAAATTATGGAGTGTGTTAAAGCAACACAGTGATCATGAAGGTCAGGTCCTGAAGGGGTGAGCCATTGGGAACAGGATTCTTTTAGTCAACTAAGATATGTGTTTCAGGTCCATAATCTTCACTCATGTGTGATTTTTCTGCCTGTTATTTGAAGTTTCCAATACTGAGAACTCTTTCACAGAGAAGGTAAAGTTTACTTCACAGGAGAGATGCACACATGTATGGAGAAGATATTTTGAGAGAGCATCACAGTGATCAGACAATACCATGCCTTATAAATAGCTCGTGTTCTTCTTCATAAACAGGGGAACTGACATGTTTGTAGGCAGAAAAGCAGATTAACCTTCTCCTAAGTAAAGCGGAGGATGAAATGAGATTGATTTGACATTGAGAAGGTATGAATAGAGTCACAAATGTCTCCAATCGTCATCCAGGATATATGTCTGTGTTGAGGATTGTGGAAGTCAGAAATATCTCTGTTGTTGCTTCCTATGCTCTTGGATTCCTTAATTGGAATTCAGAGCTAGTTACCTCTATAGTTGGCTATGGATTTACTTAGGAGGACTCAGGGATTATAGAGTCAGAAGAACATAGAAAGTGTTATAGGCACACCACATGTGTTCAGATACTTCATTTCCTGCTTATTTATTTATTTATTTATTTATTCAAAAATTGGAATTAAAGGTTTATACCAAGAGACAAGGTATATGGAGATGGTTTTTTTTTGAGGTTTTGTTGTTCTTTAATATCTCTACATGTTTTGATAATTGTTTTCTTTAAAGGTTTCATATTCAGGAGTGCAAAAATACAACTACTCCTATTTCCTCAAAACAACAAAGCAATCTAAAAGACAAATTTAATTAAATTGACAGGGAATTTAATGTAATTTGGGACAGACTGTTTGACCATATAATATCTTATTGTAGGAAAAAAATGTTAGGTCATTTTTTTAAATAATAAAATAAAATAAAATTTAATACAATAAAACACCAAGTAACACTATAGAATTAGGTGAAACATATAAACACAAGGAAAGAAGCCCAACAGAATACACAAAAAAACAGAGGCCCACTGGTTAACACATTTAGGAGTCCCATAAAAACAACAAACTAGGAGCCCTAATGTCCATGCATACGACCTGTTATAGACTCATGTGGGCTATTTGCTTACTGCCTAAGTCTCTGTGAGTTCACATGACTTTTGTTCACACTGATTTAGAAGCCCTTGTTTCTCTGGTGTTGCCCATCCCTTCTGCCTCTAACACCCTTTCTGCCTCTTCTTCCTCCAGGTTTCCTGAACTCTGAGGGGAGGAATTTAATGGAGATAACCTGTTTAGGTTTGAGTGTTTCAAGTCTCTCACTAATGTCTGGCTGAACACATAGCTCTGCCTGCTGCAGGAAAAAGAAGCTAAGAGACAGTCTTATATACCCTTATTAAGTCCACAGTTCATTTTTGACCACCAAACATTATATTCTGGAAAAATCTCCTCAAGGATCTCTTCACTTCCTTGTTCCTCAGAGAATAGATTAAAGAGTTCAGCATGGGTGAGACAATATTATTTAATATCTGCACCACAGCCCGAAGCAGAGGATTTGGCGTGCGCTGCAGGTAAATGATGATTACAGGTCCATAGGCACAGAGGATAGCAGTGAGGTGAGCACTACAAGTGGAGAATGCTTTCTGCCTGCCCTCTGCTGAACGGATTCTCAGAATGGCAACCCCAATATGTACATAAGAGACACAAACACTAAAGAGAAGCATCAGAGCCAGAAAGCCAACATTGATGGAACCCACCTTCTGGGCCAACTTATTGTCAGTACAAGCCAGCGGTAAAACTGCAGGAAGGTCACAGAAGAAGTAATCCACTTGATTGGATGCACAATAGACTAATTGAAATGTTAAAGTGGTCAAGATGGTGGCGTGAAGACAGCCCACTAACCAAGCTATTATTACCAAGCTCACACACACTCCAGGTTTCATGATGAGCATGTACCTCAGTGGGTGACAGATGGCAACATAACGATCATAGGCCATCACAGAGTAGAGGCATCCTTCAGTAGAACCCAGAAGGTGATAGAAGAATAGCTGGGCAGCACATCCTTTGTAAGAGATTCCTGGGCTCCTACCAGAAAGATACAGTAGCATCTTGGGACAGGTTACTGACGGGAACAACATGTCAAAAATGGATAGAAGTCCCAAGAAGAAATACATAGGTGTGTGAAGGGTAGATGAAGAAATGATTGCCGTAAAGATGAGTGAATTTCCAAGCAAGGTGAAGAAATATATGAATAAGAACACCACAAAGAGTAGAGTCTCCAGTCCTTGTGTCTGGGGTATTCCTAGGAGAATAAATTCATTGAGTAGTGTGTAATTCCTCATTATCTCCAGAGGTGGTCTTGGTTGAAATAACTGTCAATTAAACATGAAAATAGCAAAGCAAAGTAATTATAATAAATTCAACAGTAATACACTAATCAATGTTAGTGCTAAAATCTAAAGTCAGTATCTTGGTCTGTTCATGGTTATGAAACAGTACCAATCAGCACTTAATACTAGATACACCACGAAGGAAAAAAATTGCTTGATTATCAATTGATATTCTGCGGGAGTGTATGTAGATAGAACATACCTGGTTAGGGTGTTCTCCTTGGTAAGGATTCCCTGCAAAGTGGAAGCAGTACATGGCCTTAATGAATCAAAGGTTAACGAAAGAAAAAAACATGTCTATGAGAATTACAGGAGAGTGAACCAATTAGCCCATTATTTCTCTATTCTGGAAAATGTCAACGTCTCTATCCCTATCATCTCTTTATACTTCAAATGGGAAAACACACACACACACACACACACACACACACACACACACACACACACACACATGGGCACAGAAACACAAACACAAATTTAACAGATTGTTTTAGAAGACAATCAAATTTAAATGCTAGCTTTATTAGACATGTCCAATCATAACAGATGATGTTAAAATTGAATATTAGGGATTTTACTAGAAATACTTTGTGAAGTATACTTATGATAATCCTTCCTGATTACCTACACCAAGCTGAATGAAATTTATCCCCACCAAGTTAGGATTGCTTCAGAAAACAAGTCACGAGTTTCAAACAGAAAAACATGTAATGTATCTTTAACCAACTACATGATGTTTGATTGGGTGATGTTTAACATCAAAGAGATCATCAAACAGGTCACATGTTTATCAGATGTGAAGTTGTGGGGATCACAGCTTTCTCAGAACAATAGAACAATAGATGAGTCTCCCCTCATCCAGCTGCTGGCAACACACTCCTGCTTTGTGCTGTTTTCTATCAATGGGAGAATAGGGATATCCTGAGGGTCAGACATTTTTTCTGGAGTTGGTTGGTTGGAAGTCTGCCTCAGTAGTCTCGTTTAAAGGTCCTTGTGAATCATGCAAACACAGATGATGGTTTTCCATTTAGAGCTTTTCTTCTATGATCATAGTTTGGACTTGCAAAGTATATGAAAACTGCCCGATTTTAACTGTCTCAAACACCAACATTAATTTCTGCATAATTTCTCTGATTTTTCCTTTTTTATAATTAATACAAATGGATAGATAGATTGGTATTCTAAATATTAGTACATAAAACAATTCCTTCTATGTATACACAAGAAATTAATTACTTTAAGTAATTAAGTCCATGTTCCTGGAGAGTAATTAGCCTTTGGTTGCTGAAGCATTAAGCATAAGAGAATATATATATATACATATGTATATATATACATACATATATATGAAATGATAGATATATGGTATATATTCAATAATAGCTTTCATAATTGCTAACAACCAATTATAACCTTCTTGGGAAATATTGCATAAAATAACTTGGAGTAAAGAATGAAGGGAAGAAAATGGAGTTTTTTCAAGGGAAAAATTTAAAAAGTTTTGGTTATTGGATTTTTTTTAACAAAATTTATAAAATATGTAGTGTGAAAATACCTGAATTGATATAAAATTATATATAAGAATGTGTGTATCCTTAGATACAGTAGTACAGAATTATATATAATGAGGTGTATAGTTTCTGGGCTTATACCATATTTCTTTGTCACATGATGATTAATGTGACATAATTCATTAGTCACCTAGAAGTATTTAATTGTTTTACTTCCCTACTGTCATTTGATCATGTTCATAGACAGCTTATTCTATCTAGTTTTTTCAGTTTTAGGTTCTTTTATGTTTTTAGTTGGAAGGAAGTCAGTTTTCTTTTTTGTTTCCTATTATCCTCTATTTCCAAAGAGGCCAGTTTGTATTTGGTCTTAACTGTAGAAGAGGTCATGGCCACTGGGTGGCTCTCATGCTATGCATCTCTCTGCATAGCCTCCTTGGTGGTTTCAGAACAGCTGCGACTAAACATGAAGGGTCTAATGCACAACAAATAGCTTTCATGTAAGCATTTGGTATTTGAACACATTCCTAGTAAACACATGATCTAGAAAATGGTGGAGTGCGACATGCGACCTTCATGCTGTGAGAAAATTAAGAATGAATAAAGGTAATATTTTGCAGTCAGAAATCAAGGTAACATGGATAAGGAAGCAAACTTGAAACTCTGGGTTGTTCCTAGAATTGTCTTTAGTACATCAGCTACCCACTAAATGATTATTCTTGATTAATTGAGAATATATCCTCATGCTTCAAGCACTGTGAAGTTTAAATATGACAACGTTCATGAAATAACTTTGAGAATGATAGAAAATCTACTGCTATCTTCTGGGAGGGAAGGCCATATGAGAAAAGAGATAAAAGAACATATAATTTTTAAGAATTTTGTCTGGGTTAACTCTTGGTCAGTGACTTTGTGTGTGTGTGTGTGTGTGTGTGTGTGTGTGTGTGTGTGTGTGTGTGTGTGTGTTTTAATGTGTTTAGTTTCTAATCTCTGAAAAAAAGGATAGTATTATAGTGTGCTCCCCCTTCCTCCTTTATTAGACCAAACAAGGTTATGCAATAATGAGACCTGAAGGATTTCTGATTTCTAGAGATGTTTAGAAAATGCTATATACTCCTTCAATAAAAGAAATGGTTTTCTGTAACTACAATATAGCTCAGGTCTGAATGTCTACGAGAACTTAAGTTCTATCTGCAGTTACAAAAGACATCTAACTTATAAATGTATGGTTTGATATTCACACAAACATCATTAACTTTAAATAAGAGAATGTATAACATGCCCTTGAATGTTCATCAAGACTACTTAATATTTTTAAGATTAAAAACTAACACATAAAATGGAAACGATGGAAAACCGTGGTTTCAGACTTGGCTGAATCATTTACTGTCCATATGGGAAGTCTTTTCTGAACCATTCAGAGCAGTGCAGCATGAACTGGCAGTACATCCAAGCAGTGGCGTCCAATGCAACCCACGACTCACAGTGCTCCTACCTATAAAGCAGCACAAATCTGATTCCCAGAAGCAGTAGGATCCTCAACAAGGAAAATCTTTGAGATATTACAGGCTGAGATTATTTTTCAATATTTAAAGATAATTTGTGGCCAATGTAGTGGATCAGTTGGTGAAGAATATTGATACCAGGCCTGAGGACCTGGAATGAATTTTCAGGTTCCATATGATAGAAAAATTTAACTAGCTTATTCAAATTGTGATGTGATTTCCAAAAGAGTGTTGCATCCGGCAGTACCATCACACATGCACATTTACACACAAAATAAATAAATGAAATATAATAAAAAATTTTAAAAGAAAAATTTGTCTTATAATCTCAAATGTCATTTTTTTGAAATTCTATGCTAGCTTTTGCTACCCGTCACTAGCTACTCTTGTAGACATCATAGATAGGAGAATATAACAAGTTAGTAGTATATGCTTTCTCCCATTATGGAGGTAATGTAGGTTTTGTAAAAGACTGAAGTCAAATTCCAATGAATTGAGGATTAAGACAGCGATCTCTCACTTATAGAAGTTGGCCTGTAGGTCTAAAGACCCACTTTCTACTGATAGTACTAAACGCTGGTAATTTATAATATCTGAAACTCAGTTTCTTGTTAAAGAAACCAAAAGTATTTCTCCCAGGAGTGGCCTCAAACTTAACTAGCTAGACAAAGGCTTATCATCTAACATAGGGAGTTTACATGATGGAGGGGACATTCTTTAAAATGGATTAAAAATAAACAGAGTAAAATTCTTGCCAGGGCCAGAAGACTATTCCTCTTTGCTTCTCAGTCTTCATTTGTGTCCCAGACACCTATTGTTCGGCAACTGACATCACAAGTGCTCAGTGACCACATGGGATGTTTTCATAATTGTTCTTGGTATAGAATGAGGGTTGTCTTGGCTTGGTTTTGGTTAAGTGATAACAGTTGCTTCACAGAGTTATGCACCGTAAAAAAAAAAGTGCATACAATAACAGTTTTGGAAAGTGTTGATATATAGCATGATTTTATCCAGTCATTTATTGTGATTATACTTACTACAGGTAGGCTTTGTGTTAGAGATTTTAAGAAGACGGCTGCATGGGAATAGTAGTTGCTAACTTAAGTCCAGATGGGATCCTTCAGAGAAGCAGGGTTTAGCCAGGATCAAACAAGACTGGAATGCAAATTTCAGAAAATTAACCCATGAAAACAGATGAGAGAAATTAAGCCATACTACAAAAACTGTTTCCATTCTTCAGGGAGTCAGGGGACTGTCCTTTATATATCTTTGTATCGTAATTATTGATTTTCTCTGTGTAAAGAATAAATCCAACTAACTTTTTATTCATAAGTCACATTATAATTCTCGGAACAGGACAGATGTTCAATTAATTGGTAGCAAATTAAAAAAGGACTGCACTCCCACATGTTGCATGTGAGACAGAGAATGTGGAAAGGAGCATGGCTATCATTCTAAAGGAGAAGGAAGCCTAAACAATCATTTCCCACATTAAATCTATGTCTCTACCTTTCTGGAATGAGAACAAACAAAAATGAGAGACACAGGAAGAGAAGCTGTGAGCACTTACATGAATAGTGGATCACGAATGACTCAAAGATGAAAGGCAGATTTCCCTCCTTCTGTTAGCAGTTTCTTTTAAGTAAGTGTGTGCTCTCCATCACAGCCTTCTCCTTTCCATAGAATTGGGCATCTAGTCTGCAGCTTCAGACTAAAGCAAAAAGGTCTTCCTTTTTCTTTCAGAATTACGAAAGGAGAGAGAAGATGCTGTATATCTGCTGCACCCAAGGTGGTTTCCTTTGTTAATGGAAGCTAAATCATCCCACTTCTGTGGAACTTCAAAGGTTTCTCGATCCCTGTGGAGCCCATCCTCACTTTATCCAAAGGCTCTGGGAGCCTAAGCCCTCTGAGAGCAGGGAACAATTAAAAGCAAAGAAGAGTTTCACAGTAATCAGGTGGGACTCGGACCGTGAATCCCTTCAGACCTTGTTTGGGGGTTTGGGTTTTTCCCAATGTTTTGTATGTATGTATGTATGTATGTATGTATGTATGTATGTATGTATGTATGTATGTATTCTGACTGAGGCAAGTATTTCATTGACTTCTAGTCCTTCCAGGGACCTTAGGGATCTCATTTGACCAATTCTCCTTGGTTCCAGTTTCTGCCTGATTGTTTATCTCTTGCCACATCTTGTGTCCAATTGATCAAATGTCATTCAAGGTTATGCCAGTTTAGTAGGGACAGGAAATGCTTTTATTTGAACAATCATATACTCACCTCAAACCGAAAATTCTTCTAGTATGAAAACAGGGTGAGAAATGAATTATCTTCAAATACTAAGTAATGGTGCATATCAGAATGAAAGACTTTTGACTGAGATATCAAATCTGAAGTAGTCTTGATTTCTAATATTTTATACTATAGTCATTCTCTTTAAAAAGATAATTTTATCAACCATCACCCAGACTACATAGACTTGTGCAAGAAGATTATTACAAAGATGCAGGAAATTATTACAAAGTCAAAAATTTCTATTACCTAATGTTTGATATAAATAAAAAAATCATAGAACATTGTGTTTTCTATTTGTCTGGTGACAAAGAAACCGGTTGCATTGCCAGTCATGAATGTGTTTAGTATCTACAATTTTGTAAGAATGGTAATATTCAACTGTGTGATAACTACTTATTGTTTGCTTATATATTATTATACATTTGCCATTAATCTAGACTATACTTTTATTTACATAAAAGTGAAGCATGGGAGGGAAGAGTATGCCATCAGCAGTAGTTTATGTGCCTTGCATTCGCGGGTTCTTCCCACTGCCTCAGGAACCCATAGTAAGCAACAGGCTTGACCTCTGAGCTGAGTAAGTACTCAAAGTTCCAGAGGAACTTGCAAAGGCTTCATTTTCCTTCAGACTGTTCCTGGAAATTAAAGTCCATGATGGTATTTTGTTTTCTTTAGCAACTTCACTATAGTTTCACTAATAGTTTCTTTGTCACTTATTTATTTTTATGATATTTTATTAGTACATCAAGGGCTGCATGTAGAGTCAGAAGACAACTTTCAGGAGTTGGTTCTCACCTTCCACCATTCAGATTCAGGGATCAAATTTAGGTGGGCAGTCTTGGCAAGAAGTGCCTTTACCTACTGGGTTATCTTTCTGCCCTGTTGACTTCTTGGCTGACCTATGTAGATCTTCTCTGCTGGACATAGGAGCTGAGAACATAAAAGAATAGGGTAGACTACAGTCTGATGCTGTAGACAACTTTACTTCAGTTTGAGTGTACTTTTATATGTGGATATAACAAACAATGGTTAAAGAAAAATTGGTTGAATGTAGGAAAAAAAACATGATCAGAAAAACATGTAAATAAACACCAGTTGGCACATACTAAATATTATCAGGGTAACCCTTCGCCAGAATTTTCTCCAGACAGACCAATTTAAATGCAATTGCCTGGCGTATACTATAGATTATATTTAAGAAGGCATAAAAGCAAGGCAAAAGGTCATATCTCGATTCATATTACATTGACCAGATTGGGTTCTAAAGCTATGATCTGGTATACAACAAGAATAAACATGTCATATAAGTTGAATGTAAATGTTTGTCAGCGCAGTATCAAAATCAGGTCTAAGAACAATGCAGGAAACAAAATGTACCTGAAGTAAAGGCCTTCTGCTCTTTCCCTGGAACTTCTCACACTTCTCCAAGTCATTGTTCACCCCGCAGACCTGCAGGTTCCTGTGTTATTTCAGGAGCCGAATTAACACAAATAGCATTCAAACCAATCTACAAGAAACAAAAAGAGGGACATAACAACAGACACTGAGGAAACAGAGTCATAAGGACATACTTAAGTACATAAAAACATGTACTCCACCAAGTTGGAAAACTGAAAGAAATGGATGATTTTCTCAATTGGTACCACTTACCACAGTTAAATCAAGATCAGATAATCAATGTAAATAAACCTATAACCCTTAGGGAAATAAAGTTGTTAAAAGTCTCCCAAGCAAGAAAAACCCAGGGCCATACGATTTTGGTGCTGACTTCTACCACACATTCAAAGAAGAAACCATCTTCAATAAAGGATGCTGGTCAAACTGTATGTTTCATGTAGAAGAATACATGTTTATCACCATGCACAAAACTAAGTCTAAGTGAATCAAAGACCTCAACATAAAAACAGACACATTGAACCTGATAGAAGAAAAATTGGAGAATAACACATTGAACGGGTTGGCATAGGAGACAACTTTACATCCACAGTGCAGGCACTAAGACCAACAATTAATAAATGGGACCTCATGAAACTGAAAAGCTTCTATAAGGCAAAGAGCTTCAGAATTGTACAAAGAGGCAGCCTGAAAAATGGGAAAAGATTTTAACAAACTCCACATCTAGTAGAGATTTACTATCCAAATATACAAAGAACTAAGAAAATTTTTTTTCTTTTTTCTTTTTTTTCGGAGCTGGGGACCGAACCCAGGGCCTTGCACTTGCTAGGCAAGTGCTCTACCACTGAGCTAAATCCCCAACCCCTAAGAACTAAGAAATTTAAAAATAGATAATCCAATTAAAAATGGAGCAGAGACCTCATTCATAATTCATAATTGCCAGAAAGTAGAAACAACCTAGATGCCCATCAACAGATGAATGGATAAAGAAAATGTGCTAAATTTACACAAAGGAATATTACACAGCTAGTGAAAAGATGATGCCATGAAATTTCCGGCAAGTAGATGTAACTAGACAAAATTATCCCAAGTGAGGAACCCAGACCCTTACTTATGTGAGGACATTAGCCATTAAGTAAATGATGACCGACCTGCAATCCATAATCCCAAAGAAGGTAGGTACAGAGAAAATGACTAGGGTGTGACACATGTATTTCCCTGGGAAGGGAAAATAAAATATGTTAAAATTGCATTGGGGCTGGAAGTGAGGGTATGAACTAGAAAGATCAGATGAGGAGATAGTGTTGAAGAAGGGAATGTGGAGAGAAAGTGCTTTTAGTGATGGGCAGCTGAGGGGTAATATGAAAACCTAGTGCAGTGGAAACTTCCTAAAATATATGAGTGATCTTAATGAGGTTTCTTAGGAATGGGAAATACAAAGTCCCAAAGGGCCATATTTTGTCACCAAACAAGATTTCCAGTACTGGGACCTGGCTGCATTCAGTTGAGTCCTTGGCCAAAATGGTTCCATGAAAATCCCCAAACAACCTAGCAGGTTATTGTTAAGACAATGGCTTTCTCTGTGCAAACTGACAGCCAGGTCCCATTGCCAAGGGCAATACTCATACAACTCTGAATGTGGAGGTGTTGACCTGGTACCTACATGAAGTCCTTACTCCTAAATTCTAATATCTTTGGTGTGGGAAGGTACTCTGCAGGTTACTGAACAGAAATATAAATACCAACCTACCCACAAAACCTTTGGCCTAACATCTGCCTACCTGCAAGATATACCAGGGCAATGGTGGCACAGACGTTGTGAGAGTAGCAAACCATTATCTTATTTGACGTAAGGTCCACTCCGTAAAGTGAAACTCATAACCAATACCTCTTGGGTAACGAAGAACAAAAGACTAAATAGTCCTGAGAACTAGGGTAAAATTAAATACTGTTGATCTAACAACAACAACAACAACAACAACAACAACAACAACACAATAGCAACAACAATAGGTTTCAAAATGATTCCCAAAGGTATTCTGCTATACTGATAGATCCCTGCTACATTCAGTTATCGTCAGAGAAGCTTCCTCCTGCAGCAGATGGGGACGGATACAGAGATCTACAGGCAGACAGTACCCCCTCACTAGAGAGAGAGTCCTTGAAAGGCACACCTCTACATGGGATGTTTCCACTGAATTACTTTCCTCCTTGGAGCTCAAGGAATCCCTCAGAAAAGGTGGCAGAAATGCTGTAAAAGCCAGAGGGGATGGAGGACACCAGAACGGTGGCCTCTGAATTAACATAAAGCTCCTGTGATCTCTAAGAGACTGGAAAAGCAAGCATAAGGCTTACATGTGTCTGCACCAGGTCCTCTGGACATATATCATAACTCTCATTTTAGTATTTTATGGAATTCCTGAGTGTGTGACTAAATGGGTCTTGAATTTTTGTGTCTTTTCTTTTTGTTGGTTTAACTTGTGTAGCTTCAGTGTAATGGCTTTGCTTTATTTTCTGTCTTACTAAGATATTTTTTGGTTGGAACGAAAGAAAGAAAGAAAGGAAGAAAGAAAGAAAGAAAGAAAGAAAGGGAGGAAGGAAGAAGGGAGGATGGAAGGAATTGACTAGTGTGAAAACTAAATGTTGGGTTAAAGAGATTATTAGACACTCATGAGTAGAGTTTAAGCATTAGTTTTACAAATGTCTGATTAAAGTAAGAAAGAATAATAAATGGGAAATGGAAAAGAGGCAACATTTGAAGGCTGCTAACTTTCTGAAGCGATGAAGACATCTGTTCTCAGATTCAGTAGTCTCAACAGATGCTCAGTTCAACCAAAAATCTGTAAATTCAAACTGTAAATCGTGTAGTGAAACTAGAGAACACACTCATACTGCAATGTAAAACCATCGAGAAAGAAAATGGAAAGCCTCACTCACAAAAGTTGATCGAAGAGAGCAAAGGCTCCCTGGGGATGACAGAAATCAGAAGGTGAAAATGTAACTGGAATTGGATCCAAGAGATACTCCCTCTTAAAGGATTGGGAAAACGTTGTTTTGAGAAATTACAGAAGGCTACCAGAGCGATGGTATTCAGTAAGATGTAAATGTCCTCAGAAAGGTCCAACATTCTGAGAAGAAAAGCACTGAGCAAGCCAGGTGAGCATGGGCTGATCTAAGGCCCAGTGGCTGCACAAAACAACCCCTCTGCCATGATGCTTAGAGAGAAGTCTATGGTCCATGACCAAGGACATGGGACAAGCTGGGTAAGAAGTGGCCTGAATGAAAGTATCCAGAGGCTTCTCTGAGTTACTTGGAAGGAGGGCAAGGCTTTCTGCTCCTGAGGCTTTAATAGAGGAACAGACTGCTGAGAATGCTCAGGTGTAGGTATCAGCTGGAGGAACACAGTTCGGGACTTCTGAACTAGGAGAGATGTGGAAAGAGAGAGTGAGAAAAATAATAGCAAAATTTTTTTCTTCCCGGAGCTGGGGACGGAACCCAGGGCCTTGCGCTTGCTAGGCAAGCGCTCTACCACTGAGAATAGCAAAACTTAAAATAAAAGGACAGTGAGAAAAACAGTTTCAATGACAAAGAAGATAAAATGAAAACAGGAGCATATGTGAGGGAAGTGTAAAAAGTGGTAAATAGGAATGCAAATGTCTGATACAATAAAGGGAATCTGTGTTCTTTTCAAAACAAAGAAGCAGAAAGAAAAGAAAAAAGAAGAAAGGAAAAGAAATATCCCAATGGCTTCTTTAGAAGCCAATATTACGAGTTCATAGTCTTAATCAAGGTTTCTTTTTCCGAAATGACTCTAGATTCTGTCATTTTGATATAAAAACTAGCTAGTATTGTTGGGTAATAATATTCCTATCTCTTCTTACTGACAAAATGCAAATTCGTACAACAGTGCCTTCCATATATGCATGAATGTATGTATAATATGTATGCATTTTAAAATGACCTTTTTCTTTGAAGGCTTGAAAATTGGACTCATTAAAATTTTAACACGACATAATGAAACTACACATCGTTTTAAAATCAAGTTTGGATTTATGGTTAACTATAAAGTTCTATTTATTTGTATATATTGTGCCATAAACATTCCCCAATTCTGCTTCTTACAACATGTGTGTCATGTGGTAAGACGAGTCCCAGGCTTTTATTCCAGCACATCGGAGGGAGAACTCTGTTCACTTTGCTGTTAGATACTCCAGCAGACAGTCTGCAACATCAGATGTGATTTCTATACACTGCGTATGCTGCCCGCCCCCTCCCCCCCCCCGTTTTGAGGCAGAGTGTGTGTCCTGTACCAGTCATCACCAGGAGATGGAAACCAAGAAACCCTCACTTCAAACTAGAAGCACTGGTACAAACCTGTTGGTAACCTAATTTGTTTCAAAAGCATTTTATTTTCATACCTTTTCCTACCGAGTCTTTTTGTTGTTATAATTTTAAATTTTCACTCGAACAACGATTTGCTTGTCTTTGGCTTTGCCTGGTCTGAGATCCTTGCTCTGCAGAGCACAGGCAGAGGTAAACAGCAAGCTTTGAAATTCAACAGGGCTTCTCTTCCCTGCAGATGCTGTCGTCTGTGAGTTGCTATGTTACAACAGAGCAAGAGGGGTGGGTGTGTTTTCCAGGAAAATTGATCTGCAGCTGTTTTCACTTTTCTGGACTCACAGCACCAGGATTTCGGCAGAAGGTTAAGAGCCAGCGTTGCAGACGCTTGGACTAAATCCCACTCCCATCCCTGAAAACACACCCCCACTCCCATCCGGGACTTAAACATTGCCTTCCCTTCCCCCTCTCCGCTTACTTAGGAGGTCCACCCCCTTTTGGGGCTTGCTTAAACTGCAATCTCCAAGTGTGGGGAGCGGGTACTTGTGGATGATTTCTGTGCCATGGAAAGTTCAGGATGCAAGAATCATTTAATCATCTAACATCCTCAAGCAATCCCCTCTCGCTCTCAGCTGTCTGTCTGTCTTAAACCTTCTTTTTCTGCATCCTTAAACCGCCCCACACCCCTTCTTCCACCTCCAAAGTCCCTTTACTTTCAATAAAGTTATCAGTTTTATGTAAAATTGTGCTGCGGAAGTGCAGTTTTAAGCCTCTGACCGCGAAAACTGCTTGGAGCTCATTAAATCCTTAAAAAAAAAAAAAAAACTCAGGAAAACTGCCGTTTTTGTAATCCTCGAGGTACTGAAAACCAAGGGCAGACAATCGAAAGTTGAAATTACCCTCTTTTTGATCCGAGTTTCCTCCGCGGTTAGCTTCTAGTTCCCATCAGCCAAAGGCAGGGGAGTGGCCAGCTGTTTCTTCACACTCCCGCCCCCTTCTCTGCAGTTGCTCTGCCCAGAGGGTCCACGCCAGAGCGCATCCCGCCCAGCATAGACGCCCTTCCACGTCCACCACCAGCAACAACAACAGGTTCTGGACTTGGGCCTTGGTCCCACCTGGGGGGACCTCTCTACCTTAAAGAGAGGCACTTGTCTTAGTTTTTTTCCTGAGAGGCAGAACGAAGCCGTGCCACAATTTACTGTTTATATGAGAAAGGGTGGAAAGGGAGAGGGAAATCCCTCCGCGAGGGAAATTTACTCTGAGGTTAGGTTGAGGAGATAAAGGGTATTTGTTTTGTTTATTCGTTACAAGTGACTGTGGTCTGCCTCTCTCCTCTCAGCCTCCTGCAGTGGCCACTGCCAGCCTGAGCACTCCGCTGCCAGACAGAGGGTATCTTCAGCTGTTGCTGCTCAGGGTGAGTCTCCCGCTCTAAGCTTCCTGTTGCTGTGATTAGACATTTTTTTCCTCTGGCCGCAGGCCTTTCCTGCGGCATTTTGTCTCATTTAAAGGACGCCCCCCACCCCTTCCTTGCATGTTTTCCTGGTTGCTCTGTGTTTTCATAAATTCTCAACTGTTGCAATTCTTGCTTTGCTGTCAAGTGGTAAAACATTTTAACAGCCAGGATTTATTCCGCAGTTGTTGAAGAACAACATGGAGAGTTGAGCCAGAATCATAGCTGCAGGTGATTTGTGAGAGTGGGTGTGAGATCAGCATGAAGATTGCGCTCCCCCGGACCCCCCCAGTGTGTGTGTGTGTGTGTGTGTGTGTGTGTGTGTGGATGTGGATGTGTATGTGGATGTGTATGTGGGTGTGTTTGTGTGGGTGTGTTTGTGTGGGTGTGTGTGTGTGTGTGTTGTGTGTGTGTATGTGGGTGTGTATGCGTGTGTGTTTGCGTGTGTGTTTGTGTGTGTGTTTGTATGTGTATGTGTGTGCACTCACGCGTGCTAAACAAATGCTGTATCACTACAATACATCACAACTTAGAACGTATTTGAAATTGATATTTAGATGAGGATGATTAGCCCAGGCCTATCCCTGTGCAGTGCTTTGGAACCCTCAAGGTAGGGCTGCCCCACAAAGAAAGACAAGAGCCCTTATTGGTATGGTTTGCCTGTCCCAAGGAAGGTGGAGGTATTTAAATCCCCTTCAGCCAGTTCATCTGCATCAGACTATCAGTTGTCATAAGCATTCTGTGTGCTCCAGGCAGTGACACTTCAGCTCCAATGAAATGTACCTTTATTGGTACCTGCCACTGCAGCTCAGGTCCCATTTTGTCACAACAGGGAAAGGAAAGCTAGGCGATGATCAAGTACAGAGTGCTCATGGAAAATTTTACACCCATCATAGGTGTTACTGGGAAAGTGGTGTTCACTTTCATGTGTGTGTGTGTGTGTGTGTGTGTGTGTGTGTGTGTGTGTGTGTGTGTGTGTGAATAAAAACATTACAAAGCTGACATAGAAGGAAGTTCAAGAATGGTTATATTAGAGTTGGAGAAATAAAACCAGTTAGATCTGCCAGATGGAGAGAGGCTGTCCCTGCCCTTAATTTAGGCATTTATGTGGCTGTCGAATATAGAGGTAGATCTATAGAGAAACATCTAGCTGTCTGTCCTGCTACCATAAGCCAGTCCTGTGTGAAAAAGCTCTGTGAACTCCAAATTGTGGGAGGGCTAATGGGCACCAGGGTGAATTAATTATCATTAAGAAGATAGGTAATAGTATAGAGTGCATGGCTCTAACCAGGGCCTTAGGTCGAACTCAAATTTTATTCTTTTTAACCTGGAACAAGTGCGTTCCCTTTAATGCCCCCGCTCCCAACCAAGGCCTTCTACCTCCACATTTTCATATGGTATTTTCAATTCTGAAGTCAGGCCAAGCTCATGTTTCCCTTCCTAAGGTTGCCAGGAAGTGGAGTCCAAAGTCAGCTGAAAGGGAGGCGTTCATCATTCCTAATGGGTTTCAGGGCCCTTCGAACCTGCAGAGCTACCACACATGGGAGATTCAAACAACATACAGAGTCTGTGATAGGACAGTCGCGGCAATCATAAGGCATGAACTCCTTCCATTCTTTTTTAAAACTATAACATGTTCTAGCTTTAAAAATTATTATAATAGTATAGAAACAAATTTAGGCTATCTTACTTCTAAATTGAGGTTATGTTGCATTTATCATATACATGTGTAAATTAGGAAAGCATGGATGAATAACTGGCACTGTTATTTGCGTTCTGCCCTCTAGGACAACTCACAAACAAGGAGTCAGCAGGCAGACAACCCTTGGATCACACAGCTGCTCACACAGATCTCTGAGTAGTGTGAATGAAATAATAAGTGGCTGGCGTTTATTAGACAGTAGTAACCATGACAACAGGAACACTGCTAACATCATTGAGGAAGGCTTTTTAAGGATCTGCCCCTAGTCTAGAAAGTTCGTCCATAGGATTGGCACATTTTTATGATGGTGTTATGTTTCTCGTCTTTAACAGAACATTCTAATGTTCAGATTGGCTATACTTAGGGTACCTGTTCAGTAGGTATGAGATGCAGTGTGTTATTCCCACTTTAGAGAAAGTGGAATTAATTGTGTAAAGCAGCCTCTTGAGATTTCCTGTTTGTAGATACCTCAGGATTCTCATATCTTCCCACCTGGTTTGCCATTTAATAGAAACCGGATCTTTGACATTTCTGTCTCCTTCAGACCACATTCTTCTTTCCAGCTCTAAAACTGTCACTCTGCATGCCTGCATGTATTCTGCCAGGGGGATATGGAAGGTGGTGATATTTCAGTGCTTGACTCTAGCCATGTAATGTAGAAAATGATGTATCTTTCCACAGAACCACAGCGTCAACATGGTGAGTTCGAGTGGCTTACTCACTAAAGTAAGAGAACCAGGTAAGCAAGAGCCAAAACCCTTAGTGCTAGACTCTTCAGAACCTAGGAAGTTCTGTGGGTGTGACGCTAGCACGTTTTGTTGGACTACAGAACCCTGCTCTTTCCCTAGTGGTGCCGAAGAGCATTGCCGTGACTCTGTCCATCAACGATTTTGTGGCTGGTGTGTCTGCAACCCTAAACTATGAGAATGAAGAGAAAACCCCCTTAGAGACCTTCTTTGTGTTCCCCATGGATGAAGATTCTGCTGTCTACAGCTTTGAGGCCTGTGTGGATGGGAAGAAAATTGTGGCAGAGTTGGAGGACAAGTATCAGGTCTGAGGAATGAGTTTATCCCTTTCCCTTCTTGTTTACATTGGACTTACTCCTTAGACTTTTATCAAATGCAGTATTTCAAAAAAAATTGAGTACCAATGTCTTTTCCTTCATTTACCTAATGTATTTGCCTAAAGTTATTTGGGATACAGATAATTTGTCATCCAGAGTGTAGCCCTTCCAGTGACCAGTCTCTTGGAAACAGTGTCGGTTTTATGTGCACCCTGGGTGTCTGTTGATGGTTCATTCGTGTCATGTTCTTTCCCCACCCCTCATGTTTTTTCCTGTAGCCCCACAAAAGGTATGAAGAGGCTTTCTCTGGGGGATTTCAGCCTTACTTATTGGAAGAAGACAAGTGTTCCAGGGATGTCTTCTGTTGTAATGTGGGGAACCTGCAGCCAGGGTCAAAAGTGTCACTGACACTGAAATATGTGCAAGAACTTCCCTTGGAAGATGATGGAGCCCTGCGCTATGTGCTCCCGACCATCCTGAATCCTAGATACCATCTCTCTGGTGAGTGTCTCTCCCTTTTGGATACTTATCTTTGGTGGAATAAGTTGGGAAAACACAATACATTTTTGGAGTACTAGATGTGCTGGCAAGAAACACAGAACTGGGGTTCTTTCTCTAGATCAATCTGTGGACAGTTGCCTGGATTTGAAGACCCCGATAGTTCCCTTGGAGGAATTGCCTTACACACTCAGCATGGTTGCCAACATCAGCTCCCAGCTTGGTATCAGTACAATCCAATCCAACTGTCCCTTGAATCCCATTGAGTACACTGGAGATAACAAGACCTCGGCTCAGGTAAACAATGCAAGAGTTACCAGTTCTTTGTACTTTAGCTAATGACTCAATTCTGAGCTATTGACTTTCTTACCTACTCTTTGTATAATAACTCTTTTCATGGTGCTCATGGACACCTGTAGTCTTAGATCTGGTTTAAAACTCTTGAAGCAGTCAGTGGAAGTTCTAACACAGCTTCTCTGTTGGTTCCTTCCTCAGGTTTCCTTGGCTGACGGACACAAGTTTGATCGAGACGTGGAACTCCTGATTTTCTATAGAAAGGTGCACAGCCCCAGTGTAGCTGTGGAGATGGGAACGCCTGAAAAGCCATCAGGTATTTTCTTCCTCACTTGGAAGTTACCCCCTAGGAGCTCACCTTGTCTTAAAACTACTCTCAAATATTGACACTTTGATTGTTCTGGTAAGTCATAAGGAAGATATCAACAATCTGAAATACTTGAAAGTCCTCACACTTCTCTAACCAAACATTTTTTAATAATCAGGATGTTTAATTCCATTAATAAATAATTGGAAGAACGTGAATAAATAACTGGAAAATCCAAATGGTATAAACTTGACCCATAACCAGTTTTGAAAAGATACAATTCAAAATAGTTCTATGACATTTTCCCCTCTCAAGAGTTCAAACATGTCCAAATACAGCAGCTTTACCTGTCAAGCTATCTCTTGGTCCCTGGAATTAACAGCTTAAAAACAAGCAAAATTAGTTCTCATTATTTTTATTTGTTGAAGAAGCTTAAATTCATGGACTGCTTTTGGCAAAGGCTGGCAAATGCTAATCCTGGGTGTCTGACATGTTTTTCTGTGCTTCCAGGAAAAGAACAGTCATTGGCAATGGCACCAGGACCACTGTTACTTTTATATGCTAATCCCCTTTCTTCATCTTCATATTCCTTCAACTGTGTCTTTTGAATGTTCATAGCTCACCTCCCACCCTTTGCAAGCAAACTGTTTAAAATATTAACAAAAGAAAAAGAAAAAGAAAGGACACAAAGAAAGAAACCAAACCAAACCACACACATATAAAACAAAACAAAACGAAATGAAACAAAACAAAATGGGATTTGAGCTTGTGTTTTTCCATCTCACTGTTCTGTTCACAATCGATTTTGGGAGATTAGGGAGTGGGAGTGGGAGGGAGAGGGAGAAGGAGAGGGAGAGGGAGAAGGAGAGGGAGAGGGAGAAGGAGAGGGAGAGGGAGAGTCTTTCGAGTGGATGAGTAAGTAGATCTAGAGTCTTTCAAATGTTAGGCAAATGCTTCAATTGACCCGTGGTCCTAGCACACTATTTAGTATGCTATATTTCCTTTCTTGAGAAAGGACTTCATTAAATTACTCAGGTTGGCCTTGGACTCATTCTGTTTGCCAGAGTACTTTTAACTTGTGATTTTGCTTCTTTAGCTATGGAGATAGGTGAGATTTTAAACCTATATCATCAAAGTGTTCTTAAGGACTTTAGGATTCTTGGGTTTCTTTTTGTCTTACAACGTCTTAATCCTTTCTATATAGATAGTTTAATGGGAGCACCTTCTGCAATGGTGAGTTTCTACCCAGAATTCCCAGAAGTGGATACCACAACAAAATGTGGAGAATTTGTGTTCCTTATGGACTGTTCAAAAAGCATGAATAACCCTATGAGTTCCAAGAACAAGTCTCAGCTGAAAATAGATGCTGCCAAGGTAAAAAGAACTCATTGAAGATGGATCTGGGGTTAGGGAGTGGTTCAGTTGCACTCTGTTTGTGATGGTTGTATGTCCATTTTCTGAGTTCTTGGTGTTTCCTTAGAGTACAAGATGGAATAAGGTAGTATGGACAGCCCATATCAGCCACACTTGAACCATACATGTGTGCATGTGCATACACAGTCACTTTGCTAACCACATTTTCTCACCTCCAGGAAACACTGATTCTGCTACTGAAGAGTTTGCCCATGGGCTGCTATTTCAACATCTATGGATTTGGAGCCACCCATGAGGAGTTCTTTCCGTAAGTTTCCAGAAAAGGGGGCCAAGAAGTTATAAGAGGGCTTGCATACAACATAGCTAGCTAGGTAGGAATCCTTACTGCTCAGCTTGAGAAGCCAAGTTTGAGTAACCAGAGCTCACATGGTAGAAGGAAAAAAAAATCAGTTCCCACAAACTGTCTTCCAATCTTTCACTGGAGTGCTCTCACACATGCATGCACGCACACACAAACAATGTTGTAAAATCACATAAACTATACATTTTAAAGGGAGAAAAATGAATGGTGAAAAAGCAGGTAAAGAGCTGACCTGAGCATGGGGGAAATTTAGGTAGAGTTGCTATTTGATCAGGGTTAGATGGTACTATCTTGTAACCACATGTGCTTGCCTTTCTCAGAATCAGTGTGAAGTATTCTCAGGAAACCATGGAGATGGCAGTGGCAAAAGTAAAGCTTTTGCTGGCTGATCTAGGAGGGACTGAACTTTTAACACCACTACGGAAAATTGTGAGGAAACCCCCAATCCCAGGGCATCCCTTACAGGTAAGAACCAAAGCTAACTGAAGGGGCAGAGAGAATGAAAATTCTCCTTAAGAATGTATGTTCTTGCATGTCACTGAAAGACTCTAGAAACACTGTATGTACTTCAGGCTTCTGGTGTATAGGAGAGAGAAATAAAAATAAGAGGCATTTTTCTTCTTAACTGAAGTAAAACTAATGTGTTAATATCTGAAATGCCCAATGATTTTGTGCTGACCCCGTGGTCATTCTAGCTATAGCAGAACACTGGAGAATAGTGATCTCCTACTTGTTTAAAGAGGCACCAGAGAATTTGAGGATAATCTGTTGAATTGTTTCAAGGGTTAAATTCTATTCTCTTAAAATGAACCTGATAGTCACTTGATGAGTGTTCTGTTTTTTGCTTTGTACAGATCTTTGTCTTCACAGATGGAGAAATTGTTGAAAGTTTTAGTGTAATCAGAGAAGTTAAGTTCCGGAGCAGAAAATACAGGTATGAGGGTGGTCTCATTTCTACTGGGGAGTTTTAGCAAGGCCAAATGTAGCAGAGCATTATCTGATACTAAGCACTTTGAAGACTTACCAAGTGATTATTTATTTTCTATGGAAATAAAACCAATACTCCAAATAACATCAATTGCAATAAAAATAAGAAAAAAGAAAACCTAATTTACCCTTGCATTTTTTAAACCTCTTAAGTGTGTAAGTCCCCAGAAGGTTCTGTCTACAACTCTATGACAAGGGACACTGCTCTTTGAAAGCCCAACCTTAGATTTTTTTTTCTGTTTATTTGTACCCGATATTTGCTCCAGAAGGTAGATGGATGTCTTCTGAGGTTTTCACCCATGTTATTACTGTCTTTGAAGGGATAGAATTTGAATGTCTTAGTTTCTTTAATGTTTTAAAATAGTATTTACTAAAATACTTTGTATATATAGTGGATTATGTTGATGGTTTTCCATATATTAAAGCATCCCTTATTAAAAAGAAATTCTTTACAGAATTTCCAGCATTGGTGGGAGAAGGACTTATTCCCATTCAGTGAAGCTTTGGTGACTGAGCATTTCTAGGCAGAGAAATCAGTGTGTTTAGAGCAGTGCCCACTGGTAGGTTGCCCATGTGCCAGTGGGTGGCATTACATCCATGTACATATGGACAGCATTGAATACATTCAGTGGGTTATAAAAAATTGGTAGGGTACATAGTTGAAATAGAGGGTCTAAGGGGATTTGTTGGAGGTAGAAAAGGGTGGATATAATTAAAATGTGCTGCATTCATGTATGAAATTCTCAAAGAATGAAAAGGAACTATATGTAGGTCTCTAGTTTTCTGCCTGCTTAGAAAACTGCAGTTAATCAAATGCTTGGGATTATTTCAAACTTCTTGAATCTGTTGAGGCCTGTTTTGTGACCGATTATATGGTCATTTTTTGAGTAGGTACCATGAGGTGCTGAGAAGAAGGTATATTCTTTTGTTTTAGGTTCATAACTTCTGTTAGTTTCACTGTGTCTCTGTTTAGTTTCTGTTTCCATGGTCTGTCCATTTATGACAGTGGGATGTTGAAATCTCCCACTATTATTGTGTATATGTATATGTATATGTATATGTATATGTATATGTATATGTATATGTATATGTATATATATATATATGTATATGTATATGCTTTGAGCTTTAGTAAAGTTTCTTTCATGAATATGGGTACCCTTACATTTAGAACATAGATGTTCAGAATCATCCTGAGTGAAGCAACCCAGTCACAAAAAACATACATGGTATATGCTCACTGATAAGTGGGATACTAGCCCAAAAACTCAGAATACCTAGGAAACAATTCACAGACCATATGAAGCTCAAGAAGATGGAAGATCAAAATGTGGATGCTTTAGTCCTCTTTAAAAGGGAGAAGAAAATACTCATGGGAAGAAGTACAGGGGCAAAGAGCAGAGCAGGAACTAAAGAAAAGGTCATCCAGAGACTGTCCCACCTGGGGAACCATCCCATATGCAGCCACCAAACCCAGTGAATATTACTGATGCCAAGAAGTGCTTGCTGGCAGGAGCCTGATATGGATGTCTCCTGAAAGGCTCTGCCCTCTGCCAGAGCCTTACTGATACAGATGAGGAAGCTTGCAGGTAACCATTGGACTCCAATGGAGGAGCTAGAGAAAGGACTGAAGGAGCTGAAAGGGTTTGCAACCCCACAGGAAGAACAACAATATCAACCAACCAGATCACCCTAGAGCTCCCAGGGACTAAACAACTAACCATGTAGTTTATGTACCAGAGGACGATACTGGCTGACATCAATAGGAGAAGCCCTTGGTCCTGTGAAGGATCAACTCCCCAGTGCAGGGGAATGCCAGTGTGTTGAGGTGGAAGTGGGTGGGTGGGAGCGGGAGCATCTTCATAGAAGTAAGGGGAGGGGGGAGAGGATAGCATTTGAAATCTAAATACATAAAGTATCAATAAAAATAACAAAAGAAAAAAAGGACAATAATAATGGGGTATAAGAAGCAAACAAGCATGCAAATACAAACTGCAGCCACATTTCCATGACCAGAGTCCAGACTGTGTGCTGGAACCTAAGCTACATATTAATTCCTGTATGTCTCACTTCCCTACCCATTTACTTACTTACTAAATGGGAAGGTCAAGTTACCTCTCTAACCCTTATATTTCTTCCCCAAATGGAGAAAGTAACAGTAGTTATTTAAATACTTACTGTGACAGTAGAAATAATAAAAATGTATAAGCATCAGGAATTGTCTTAACACAATTTAAGTATCACAAATATTTTCTGTCATTGCAATTATTGTTTTTATTACCTTCCACATAAAGCAGTATTTTGAGTTCTGAGCAAATGGTCAGGCATGAACAATTTTTCACTTGGTTCTATATGTAAAGATCATATAGATCGTGGTTGAAATGTTTTCTTTTATCCATTTTTTATATACATTTCAAATGTTATTCCTTTTCCTGGTTTCCAGGACATAAGCCCCCTATCCCATCTTCCTCCACTTCTTCTATAAGGGTGTTCCTTTCCCCATGCACCCCTCTTCCTGACCCCACGACATTCCCCTACACTGGGGGGTGTTCAGCCTTGTCAGGACCAAGAGCTTCTCCTTCCATTGGTGCCCAACAAGGCCATCCTCCACTACATATGCAGCTGGAGCCATGGGTCAGTCCATGTATAGTCTTTGGGTAGTGGTTTAGTCCCTGGAAGCTCTGGTTGATTGGTATTGTTGTTCATATGGAGTTGCAAGACCCTTCAGCTCTTTCAATCCTTTCTCTAATTCTTCTAATGGGGATCCCATTCTCAGTTCAATAGTTTGCTGCTAGCATTCACCTCTGTATTTGACATGCTCTGGCTGGGCCTCTCAGGAGACATCTATATCTGGATCCTGTCAGCATACACTTCTCAGCTTCATTAATCTTATCTAGTTTTGGTGGAGATGGGCTGTATACCCATGGAGGATAGGCTCTGAATGGCTGTTCCTTCAGTCTTTTCTCCAAATTTTGCTTCCATATCCCCTCCTGTGAATATTTTTGTTCTGCCTTTTAAGAAGGAGTGACATATCCACACTTTGGTCATCCTTCTTCTTGAGTTTCATGTGGTCTATGAATTATATCTTGGGTAATTCGAGCTTTTGGGTTAATAACCACTTATCAGTGAATGCATACCATGTGTTTTTCTGGGATTGGGTTATCTCACTCAGGATGATATTTTCTAGTTCATCCATTTGTCTATGAATTTCATGAAGTCATTGTTTGTGATAGCTGAGTAGATCCATTGTGTAGATGTACCACATTTTCTATATCCATTCCTCTGTTAAAGGGCATCTGGGTTTTTTTTCCAGCTTTGGTTGGTATAAAGAACATGGAAGGCTGTGTTCTGTAAGATGAGAATCCCCAGTTGGTTTTCTGCCACTAAAAGCTGAGTCCTTATTCTTCCATTTGTAGAGCATTAGCTTTATAACTGGAATCATTGGGAACTGTGACTTATATTATCTCAATCAAAAGAGATCAACAAGCAGGCCCAGGTTATACTGTATTGATTTACAATGAAAATTTTTACATCATCTAAAGTACCTGTTTGTTTTCCCCATAATATACTGTTTGTGTATATACTGTGCTTCTTGGGAAATGAAATGATGGAAAATAACAACAACAGCAACAACAACAACACAACAGCAAAATAAAACTAAAGGGGTTGGGGATTTAGCTCAGTGGTAGAGCGCTTGCCTAGGAAGCGCAAGGCCCTGGGTTTGGTACCTAGCTCCGGAAAAAAAAAATACACTGCTTGATGTGCATAGACTTGGACAGAATGAGAACCATTTCCTTAGAAAGCAGGACGCATGGTCCTCAGTCTGACATTCTCCCTCTAATAAGGCTAACGCTATGTTAGGTAGTATCAAAAAGATGCTGTTGACTATATCTTTCCTTGTTTTTGGAAGAGGAATTGCATATTTAGACAGATCAATTGCTAGGGAATGACTTTGGACAGAATTCTTTGATTTTTGCACTGCACATCTGAGTGTTAAAACAAAATATGAGACTATATCTTCAGGCTCTGGATAGGTAAATTGTGTCACAACTGTGAGACATTTTATGTATCCTTAAAAGAGAACATATATAATGAATGTCAGTTATTCCATAGTTATTCAAAAATGTACCCTGAATTCCTAAAATCTTTGATAATGATGTGTTAGTTGTTAATTCCATTCAGGCTCCATCTTTAACCTTCGTCTTCTTACATTCATAGATGTTTCACCTTTGGCATTGGAGAAGGAGCCTCCACTAGCTTACTCAAAAGCCTTGCCCTGTTGTCAGGGGGCACTGCAGAGTTTATCACAGGCAATGACAGGATGCAGTCCAAGGTAACGATCAACCATGAATAAAGAAATGGATAGTACAATTAAAATCTGTGTCAGAAAGGAACATTTATACTTATGGGTGACAATTCCAGCCTGTGGAAAGAGGGCCTGATATAGTATGGGGGAAAATGTCTCTCATCTGTTATACATTAGCTCAGAGATAATTTGTTGAGAGTTGAGGCTCTTGTATTGAAACCAGATAGACAAAAAGCTTTGGCTATCACACTTAAGAGTCCATATGTGTGCTTCAGGACCTCCTCTAGTGTTATGGCCAATGGTGACTGCAAAAGATTTCAGGCAGGAGAGAAAGATCAAGAGTGTGCTATGTATTATAAGATCGAAGCGAATTCAAATTGATACAGTTTTATTAATGCCTATATATGAGAAGCCATCTCCAGATATATTTCTATACTTCTGACTCCCAGTACTATCTTTATTAAATCTCTTCTCTGTCAATCTCTTCCTCTCAGCATTTCATTCATTCGTATTTATGTGTTAAATTTCTCAACTTTGGACTGTGAAAAGAGAGCAGTAAGGCTATTATTAGACAGAGTATTAATTAAGTCTCATGACCTCTATATACAGTATGTCATTAATTGTATCATTCACTATCTCTTCTTGCTTATACTTACTAGGCTTTTTCTCCTCCTGTAGGCCCTTAGATCCCTGAGGCGTTCTCTACAGTCTGTAGTAGAGGATGTCACTCTGAGCTGGAATTTGCCTCCGGAAATGTTTGCACCTGTGCTAGCTCCAGAACAAACTTCTGTCTTTCGGGGTCAAAAGATAATCATCTACAGCTTATTTATTGGAAAAATACCAGTAAGTCCACAATCTTATTCTCTCTTCTTGGTGCAGGTACTTCCCTGGCAGATTCATCAAATAAAACAGATAATTTTGAGTTTCAACAGGTTATTGTGTTTGCTAACTGGAACTAGCCAGGCACTCTTCCCATCATGCCAGGTTCCTGCTCTCCTGAACACATGGTTTCTAGATAGAAAATTGAATATATTAAGCTGGGGGTAGGAACATGACATTTATGACCCACTATCTTCCAAGCAATTTCTCTTTTTCATTCCTTCTCTTACAGCAAGAAGAGGCAACTGGTGAAGTGTGTCTCTCATATAAGCTTCATGGCAAAAGTTATGAAGAAAAAATGACATTTTCTCTACAGCCAAAGTCTGATGACAAGTGAGAGTTCTGTTTCCTTTCCCCCTCCTTTCTTTCTGGTGGTCTTTGATGGCCAAATCACTTTCTTGATGCTGAACTGAGTTGCATCACTTCAATCACCTTTAGTTGCTTCTCACTCACATGTCACCTCCCTCCTCTTCTCCTACATTCCCTCCCTCCTGTGATGTGTAACTTTTATAGGCTCCAGCTAAAAGCATGCAGATTTTCTTCCTACTTCGAGAAAGTTTTTCTTTCAGCTTCACCATTCATCGTCTTGCTGCAAAGTCCATGATTCAGTCCAAAGACTTTGGCTTCAAGGAGACAGCAGCAATGTATAGAAGAGATGTGTTGGACATCAGCCTAGACTCTGGAATCATAAGCTCCTTCACAGCCTTTGTTGCCATCAACAAGGAGCTCAATGAACCAATCCAGGGGCCCCTGCCTCATAGGGATATTCTAAGGCCAATTCTCATGGATGGACGTAATAGAAGGACCTCTGATGGTAAGTTTTATCCCCTAAATACTTTTATGAATGAACACTTTTTACTACTTCAGAATGCTATATAACCAAGTGTTGAGAAAAGAAATGAGAAAAACTTTAAGCATCAAAAAGTAGAAATAAACCTTGAATGAGGTTCAAAGTTGAAGATAATTTGTGGTTTGGATGATTAGAATGTGAAGAGCACAATGATCACCAAAGGCTGAAACAATCACTAATTGTTAGTTTAACTAATTGTAACTAACAATTAGTTTAATTATTAAAAGTAATGACTGAGACATGTAGAAGAAAAGGCATCTTAAGTAGTCTAAAATATAGCCAGACCAAATATAATAGTCTTTAAGTTAAAACACGATAAATAACTCTGTGCGTGTGTGCGTGTGTGCACGTGTGTATGTGTGTGTGTGTGTGTGTGTGAGTGTGTGTGTGTGTGTGTGTGTGTGTGTGTGTGTGTGAATTAAATTCTGAAAAGTAGAACGGTGCTGAATGATGACAAGGTTTTCATGAGTTGGGAGGTTGATGCTGAAGTAGAATAGGGGAAAAGTCCTTGGGATTGAAAAAGTCAGGTCCATTTGCAGTAGGATATTGCATTTGCTAACCACATGGGTAGCACAATTTTCAAGTTGATGGCGGAGGTTGAAATGCAGTGGATGTCAGTTGCCTGAGTTTCAGATAGTCCAGTGGATCATAAGAAGTAACAGAGAAGGCTGAAAATATGAAGACCGATAGATGGTTACCCAAATGAGGGAGAAGGTGGCATCATATGGGCCTGAAAAAGCTGCCAACACCATTTCTCAAACCTTTATTCTGGCAGATACAATCCTTGGAGAAAGACAATTTGGGAGTGATAGCAAGTTTATGGAGGAAATAATACCTTAAGACTTGGTTGAAAGGAGCTCCCTGGGATGAATCAAAAGATGGATGAAAGACTCTTCCCTGTGTGCTGGGAGTTTCAGAGGAAGGAGAGTAGGAAGAGTAGTTCAGAGTGCACTAAAAGGCAGGACATCAGGGAAGAATGGGACATATAAGTGACAACAAAAGCTGAGGAAGATGGGAGTGCTTGCATCTCAGATCATCACTTTTTTTTGTCCTTTTCAACTTTGTAGAACGTGGATGCCTCAGTGTAAATGTCTGTACTGGTATCTTTCAGCTTACAGCAAAATTGTATTCTGCCCCAGTGTTGTTCCTGTAAATCAACTTCCAAAGTGGTTGCGCAAAAAAAACAATCCAAATGGTAAGGGTCCTTTAAGTTCAGTGTATCATAATGGCTGCTACAATCTCAGAGAATGCTTGCCTTACCAAGGTTTGTCTCTCACACATCCAACTAGGCACACCGCAAGAGCCTCAGAAGTGCTATCGGGTGAAATGTGTGATTCCTACAGATACTCGCCCTGAGTTGCCCCACCTGGTTAAATATGACAGTTCCCCACAAGGTGAGACAGACCTTAGATTGTATTTCTCTGATCTATGGGAACTGAAGAAATAGTCCTCCAAATCCCTACTATTGGGGTATAAATCTCAGCTTGCATCTGGACAAAACATGGTTCCATGTGGAAAGGTTTAATGAGAGAAGAGTATAAGAGAAGAGAAGTAAAGGCCGGTCATGAGCAAGGGGAGGGAAGAGGGAAGGTGAATGGGGAGGGAAGGGACAAAGGGGAAGAGGGGAGGAGGACAAGAGCAAGAGGCAAGAGAAGTGAGAGTAAGAGAATGAGGAGGGGGCAAGCAGCCCCTTTTATATTAAGTCCAGCATATTTGGCTGTTGTCAGGTAACTGTTGGGCGGAGCATACCTAGCTATTTCCAGGTAACTGTGGGGGTGGAGCATACCTGACTGTTGCCAGGTAACTGTGTGAGTGGAGCTTAGACAGAATGCCAACACCTACCAAGGAATTCAATCAGGAGTACCTGATAGCAGGTAAGATTTTTTCTAGTATGTGCACTTGCCACATAGTTCAGTAGAGTTCAATAAACCTCCTCTAATGGGCTCTGGGGTATCTTTTAGACTAACAAACTTCTGTTTGCCATCTCTTCATACATAACCCCCTTGTAAACAGGGCCTACAGAACTGAGGTACCATCTTATTTTGCTCATTCTACCTTGGCCATCCCTTCACATATTGAGCATAACAATATATCTTGAGGATGTCTGAAAGCTTTCTTTCTACAGCCCTCTTGCTATTGTATGACTGACTTCAGAAAGCCCTCAGGTAGGCTAAGAGGACAATAGCCACATACTTTCCAAACACTTTATCTTTTCTTCTCAAAGGGAATAAAGAGCATAGTATTGCACAGCTGATAAATCTCCAGAATGCAGATGGCTCCTGGGATATGAATGAAGATTTAGTTAAGATTCTAGGTACTAGTTTGGAAGACATGACGGCTGCACGCCCTAGTGAGGTAAGATCCAAAGAAAATCAGAGAAATAAGTATTTGGTTTTTTTTATATAATATTGTTAGTAGTGAAAAAATTTTATGAATCAAGGTTTACTTAAGATAGGAGAATATCTGGACCAAGTACAAACTAGTGGAAAATAGGTAGCACTAAATAGTCAATACATTTTAAGTTGTAGTATTTTTTAAGTAGTTAAATATTTTATTTGAATACTTCTTAAATCCTCCAAATTCTGAATCTTTATGATTGTCAGGATTTTCAGTGAAGATTCTGATGAATATGAAGACTTGGATGTTCCTATATGATAGAACAGAGGCATAGTTTATGCAGTAGAATCCTGATCCAAAGTAATAGAAAAGTGGGTCTGGGTTCTGAAAGAAAATTGGAATTTACTTCATAAAATGACCATAACCTATATTATAAATCAAAGCAAGTATGGCTATTCTCACCTATACAGCAGAGAGGAGAGACGCAAATTCTTAAAAGAAGTTTCTTGTGAAACCAGACACTTCAACTGGCTGACACAGAGTAAGAAAGAAGCAGAAGTTCGGATGGTCAGGGCCACAGGCTGACTTCTAAAGCCACATGCTTTGGTTTTGACCATTGAATTTCACAAAAACACTTACTTCCAGAAGTAACCATTTCAGGGTATGTTTTGAAAATTCCTGAGGTTCTTTAGAGAAGGAGAACATGCCCGGGGTTCTTAGTTCCTTTACATGAACAGTTTTCTTAGTGATGAAGTTCAGGTTCTGAAACAACCTCATTCAAAGAGGTCAAGAGAGCTGATCCTGGATGTGGCGAGTTATACTGTAAAGCATGAATGTTCATGGATCAGCTGAGACCTTGAGAAACAATGAGTGAAACGTCGTGGATGATGTTATGTTCTTCAAGTTTTCCATTCAACAATGTGGTTAGTAAGAATTCAGTGTTCCGTCTCACCTCTGTCTTTAACTCTAGTATAACACTGGGTAAAACATTTTATGTTTCTCTGACTTTTTATTTCATGTAACTATTGAGTTGAAATATTTTGCCTTCCTCTTTCAGACCAGAAATAGAAAAGATGATTTATATAACAATAATATTTTGTAAAGGCAGCTGTTTATGTATGTTCTTCTCTGGGCATAGTGGGACCATCTTTTCAGAGGTGTTTGATTAGTTCCCATTGCTGACCTACAGGTTGTACTGGATTTGTAGCTCAACAATTTTCTGTCCTAAGACCCAGTGGATTGTTAATCAGGAAAATCATCTTAAATGATATGTGCATGGTGGGGATAGATAAGAAAAAACCTCATGCAGCAGCAGCGTGGAGAATACAGAATGGAGAACACATGGGGGATACAGAACACATGAAGTTTTGCATGTTTCATCTTGTGGGGCTTTTTGTTCCATCCCAGGCATGAGAGACTTCTCTGTCTGTGCAGGTATTAGAACCTTCGGCTTGGGCTACGATGCTAGCTGTGCTTTGGCTACATGAGAATGGCAAGGAATTGAAGGAGGAGTGGGAGCTTCTGGAAAGAAAGGCTGTGGTTTGGCTTCACAAAAATGCAGGTAGAAACACAAACACAGTCCCCACCCCTTTTCGTTCACCTTTAGGATGGCAGCTACTGAGCCTCTAGGCCTGGCAGAGAATGAGCACTGGATAGTCCCTGAATTCATTTCCCCTATGCTGATTCAGAGTTTTTCTTCTCCCTTATGTCATCCTTCTGTGGCAGATGTTTGTAATTGTGGGTGGAAAGAGGTGAGTAAAGGTGGAAAAGACATAGATGGGGAGAGGTGAGTAGCAAGAGCAGTGTAGTAGTGACTGTCCTCTGGTACTCAATAGTGAGCTGAGGCTTAATAGTCCTGGATGCTCCTTGAGCATTCATTGCCTCTCTGCTGAAGAGTAGATTAAAGGCCAACTGGAGCACACAGAAAAGCCAGGAGTACTGAGGAATGATATGATAGAAATGAGAGTAGATGACTTGAGAGGACGAGAGAGGTCAAGGAAGGAGCTTTTTCCATGCGTGTTATTCTACAGCCCTGACTCTTGTTTCTCCTCCCTACGCAGTCGATGGTTTCACCAAGGCCATGGATACTGCCAACAAGTTCTTGAAGACATCATTGAGTCCCTCCATCTTCAATTTATGAGAGTGGTGCCTGGGAGAAGGGCATTCTTTCCTGCCTCCTATCACATCCTTCACCTTGTCCATTAAGATAGATTTGTGTCTTGGGTACCTTACGACCTGTATCATACTATAAAAGTAAAGGATGAGCACATGGCTTTGGCTATCTATTGTAGGTCCCACTGGTTAGAACCTTGGGTGTCTGTGTATCCCCTAAGACAAGTGCTGGTAGATATAGAAACTGTTTCCTATCTTCGAGTAGTATAGGACATTTGCATGTAGTGATGTTTCTCCTAAGTTTCAAAAACATATTTCACTCCAGTCTAAGGACTAAGAATCCCTGCATCAAATAATTGTCTTCATTGTCCTTTTGGTACACACCTTTCATTTTATATGCTTGTCATTATATACATTACATTGTCAGATACAATTTGAATGTTTCCATTCTTGGAAGAAGTTGGATATAAACTGAAAGCCAACTTCAGAGTCAACGTAACTTCAAGATCACAGAGAATCAAGGTTTCCATTTTGTTCACTGCTTCTGTTGGGAACATTCTTGGTGTACTCTATGTGGCCATTGTCAGTCTATACTCCATACTTTTTTCTTTCTCCTGCCTAAATGATTTGATATGAGTCATACCCATCAACAGATGTCTGTCCTTAACCATTAATCATTCTGTAGGAGGTTAATAACGAGTTGTTTAGACCTAGCATTAATCCATTAAGCCCGTGAGTTTGGTTATGGCCTGTTTTACTCAGAATTAATGTAGGTTTTGCTGAGAGTTGAGTATGTTTCGTTTTTCATCCCATAAAGTATCAGGTTCCCAAATCACTCTGACCATTGCTTTTCACATACCCTATCATATTAAATGATTCCATTCCTCCAGATTGCTGTTATACCAATATTAAAATGGCTATTCTACTATGACTTTGTGTTGGTCTTTTTGTCAGTTGAGTCAATGAACATAAGTTATGTTTTATTATCCCATTTTCAACCCCAACACTATGGATATGTCCATCGATAACACCATATTTATTGATACGATACTGAAAGCGGGGCATGGTTTGTGCCTTCAGTCAGATTTGACTACCTGTCTCCAAAAAGCCTATTTATAAAGCTAAGTTAATGGTACAAAATAGAATACAAAATGTATTCAATATAGTTACTCTGGGAAGAGGAACAGAGAGACCCAAAGCTTCTCCAAGTTCAGCTAGCCCAACACTTCCCCAATCTGATTTTTCCAAGTCCATCATCTTAAGGATACTAAAGAGGGATTAAAATTGTAACAAAGGGCCAAGCAGGTATATCCATATGTATATAGATACATATATAGATATAGCATAGGTTTTCTAGGTCAGTTCCCATTTAGGGTGGGGTGGGGTGTCTATTGCTCATTAATCCAACATTCAGATTGGGAGACATCAATGTCTCTTTAGAAAAAAGAAAGAAAAATATCTTCATTTCTGCCAGTCCAGCTCCACTGTCACAATATCCTCTGTTGGTAGGCTATCTTTTTTTTTGTATTTAAATAAACTTGATTTTAAATGTGTGTGTGTGTGTGTGTGTGTGTGTGTGTGTGTTTAAAAAACAGTTTACTGATTCTTTGTGAGTTTCACATCACGCACCCAAATCCTGCTCATCTCCCTGTCCATTCATATCTGCACTCTGCTTTTGCAACCTCCCCCCACAAAAGTAACCAAATAAAAATAAAATTCAAAACAAAAAAATCTAACTAACAAAAACCATCTTCTGTGGAAGCTGTAGTGGATCATTGTGTCTCGCAGCAGACCCTTTTGTACACATGTCTTCAGTTGCAAATATTCATTGTAATGTGTCATTGGTCTAGACAGAGGCCTCTGTTACCCCATCAATACTGGATTCCCACCTGGACTCTTCTCAGATATCCTGTTGTTGCCCTGTATCATGGAGATCCTGCAGCTTTGCTTCTGTAGAACTGACCCTTTCACGTGCTCTAGCAGTTCATAGATGAGGTAGATGTTAGCATGTGTGAACGCAAAGCCCTGGATATGGTCCTGGGTGGTAGCTTAGTTAGTCACACTGCCAGTTCTCCTGTGCCCATAACACCAGAGTGAGCTCTCCAGCACTGCCCTAGCTAGCTTACCTAATGCCATACCAGGCAAAAGGTAGGGGCAGCGCTACTCATGTGCTTGGTGCTCACTTACCTGCACCTTTGCTAACAGGGTCATCAGCTCTACTGTCCTCCCTAGGTGAGGTGTAGGGCCTACTCTGTTGCAGCCAGTGAAGGGCAGGGCCAGCTCTGCATAGCCCTTGGAAATCAACATGGTCCCAGGCAGCAGCCCAGAGCAGGTATGTCAGCATGGCTCTTGGTAATATAAGCCTCAGATATCGACATAGACCCTTGCTGCTCCATGGCCATAGACTCTGATATGACCTTCGGGGGAAGCATGGGCCTCTGGCACTTCCCCATGACCTCAAGTGGCATAGGAGACTCCCGACATCAAGCTGTTCCTATCCGCCCTTTATTTTCCAATTCTGCCTGTCTTCATAGTGCTCAAAGCTTCTGTTTCTGTCCCATCTCTCTTCATCATAGTGGCTCATCCCATGGCAAGCCAAACAGTGGGTGTCTTCTCCCTGCCTGTGCCTCATTGAGTAAATATCCTCTTGGCCTTTAAAAGACGATTTATCTTTGTTTTTTATATGTATGAATTTTTTAAAACTTGAATCCATCTATGTGCACTACATGTGGCCTTGGTGCCCATAGAGGCCAGAAGAGGATATTGGAGCTCCTGAAAATGGAGTTATAGATACGGGTTTCACACTCAAGCCCTGGTCTACTGCAAGAGAAGCAAGGGCCTTTAACCATCGAATCATCTCTCCATTCCCTGATTTACTATTTTATAGGAAGTGAGATTATAACACGTGCTAGAGGACCACTTCAAGAACCCTGAACATACAGCTAAATGGTTATATGATGATGGGTGAATTACTCTTATTAGGTGATTAATATCTCACATGTGAAGGTGAGGCCTTAAACCAGAACAGTATAGACCTTACAGCTTTCAGAGCCCTGATGGGTCCTCTGGAAGAGCAGCATACCCTCTCAACCACTGAACCATCTCTTCAGGCCCTAGGTTTGAAGAAAGGAAGGACAGACAATTGATGCAATATTTCCTCACTTGGGAACCCAAGCAGAGAAAATTTCCAATATCATGGAATCTAATCTTTTTGAAAACTTTCCTCTAATGTGTGTTCATATGATTGAATGTGACTGTGAAATAGAGCTATTGCAAACTCTGGGTGTTTTGAATTGTTTTTGAAATATACATTTTTAGGCAATCTCAAAAATGACTGGAGGAGGTGGACATTTTAACAAGGACTACGAGATAATATGTGTCCACGTTAAATTCCAAGAGGAACTTAGTAGTTTTATGACACTTTATGCATCATGTCTCCCATCTATATGACCCATATATATTAAAAACCTGAAGGAACTGGTTGCCGAAGGAGCAATACATTTACAGAATGATGCTCTACAAAGAATTCATGTGCCTTTTTCCCCATCTCTCAACTTCCAGGTAATTTAAGAGCTTGGTAATTTGGTGCATGGCCTCCTAATGCAAAACAGTAAAACAAAATTTGGAGAAGCACTGACAGATTTCAAGTTTATTATTATTTGTTCCTTCTGGAGTTTCCATGGGAGGAAATGTTGCATCAATTGCACCTTCCTCAGATTAATGAGCTGGAGATATGATTCAGACATTTAAACGTGTGCTGGTTTTTCAGAGGATGCAGGTTCAGTTCCCATTACAGAAGTCACTCAGTCTTCAGGGTATTAAGATCCATATTTTTAGCCTCTTGGCCATTGTACTTTTTTGCACATAGCCCCAACAGACACCCTTACATAAATATATGTATGTGTGATGGTGCATGGCATTTAACCCTAGCATTCGGGAGGGAGAGGCAGGTGCATCTCTGAATTTTAGGTCATCCTGGTCTACATAGTAGATTTCAGTACAGCCTGGGGTACGTGGTGAGACCCTGTCTCAAACCAACAAACCAACAAACCAACAAGCCAAACAAGTAAACACACCTCAAATCTAAAGTGTGTTTTTACAATTAACTGCTATTTTCTAGGGCAGGAGAGATGGCACAAGTAGTCTAAAGCATGTGCTTAGATTACAGAGTACCAGAGTTCAGCCCCCAGGACTCACATCAGGTGTGTCACTACTGCTTGGAACACCAGCTCCAAGGGAGCTAATGCTCTCTTCAGGCTTTCACTGGCACTTGTACTGGTATTCACATACCCTTACTGACACATGCTTACATACACAAAATTAAATATGAAAATAAAGCTCTAAGACAAGTTTTATTTTAAACCATTTCTTTAAAAAATCTCCTTTCATGGATGACATTTTTATGTTTCATATGCATTAAAGACCCATGGATGCACTAGGAAGAACCCTTCTCATTTTTTTTTCTTTTTTTTTCTTTTCTTTTTTTTCGGAGCTGGGGACGGAACCCAGGGCCTTGCGCTTGCTAGGCAAGCGCTCTACCACTGAGCTAAATCCCCAACCCCTCATTTTTTATGTGTTACCTTTACCCTGACTTTGTTATCTGTCTGCTTTTCAAGCTGCTGACAAGTAAAAGGAAAACCCATTATGACCTCAAGATTCTATCACTAAAACTATGTGTAGGATGCACAGTCCATATATATATATATATATATATATATATATATATATATATATATATACATACATACTCTGCCTGTTTGTAGTCTATGTCTTCAGACACGAGTCTCTATCTTTTCTTGCATTTATATTCCTTCTTCCTCCTCATCTCCACTTCATGGGCTTGCTTTTCAATCCTGAACAATGACCCAGGACTCTTCAGTCACCTTTTTGTCTGTACTGATGCTGCTACTACCTTTTGTACTGCAGCCCCTGCTGCTGTTACATTCTGGATGAAGACATGTTCTACTCATGACCATTTGAGACACATTGGAAAACTATGCTCTTATCAAAGTCGAGACTTGATCTATACCAGAACACCCTATATTCATTTTCACCCAGGCCAGAGGGGGAATCCTTTTTCCTGGTGACTCAAGAGAGGCCAGTTGACTTATGCCACTCTTCATTTGCATGGAAGTCTGTGGCATGATCACCCTCACTGTGCTTTATTATTTGCATGTTTATTTGTTTATTATCTTCCCAATGAGTAAAATGATATACACTGGCAATAAAAAAAATGACATCATGCACACAGTGGTACTAGGAGAGCAGCACTAATGAATGGAGGCTAAGAGTTCCAAAATTAAATTGGGGGCAGATAGTGCATTCTTGTAGAGTTATAGATAAGGGTATGGCAAGTGACTCCAGGCTAGGGTTGCTAGAATATTTCTAAGTAACTGTCAGGCCTTAAGTGCTGCAAGTTCCATCACCCAAGTCCCAAATACTATTTCAGTCATTATTAGGAGAGAGGGTCCTAGGAACTAAGAGGTTGGAACTGGTTGTGGTTGCTCTCATTGCTCTGTGGGAAAGTGCTGGGGATAACACTAGCTTTTACTTGGAAGACTAGTGGTAGTTCAAACACAGAAGTTAATCTCTTATAGTGATCAAAGCTTTAATTCCCAGATCTTATGTCATAAAACTATACAATTCTGTTCTCAGTAACAATATCTGTAAGTCTATGGACCTTTGTCTTTTGGTGATTTTTTTTGTATCTATTTGAATATGTCTCTTTTTTCTTTTTTTTTTATATTTTTTTATTATTATTAACTTGAGTATTTCTTATATACATTTGGAGTGTTATTCCCTTCCTGTTCCGGCAAACATCCCCCCTCCTCCCCTTCCTTATGGGTGTTCCTCCAACCCTCCCCTTGCTTCCCTCCCCAACAGTCTAGTTCACTGGGGTTCAGTCTTAGCAGACCCAGGGCTTCCCTTCCACTGGTGCTCTTAATAGGATATTCATTGTTACCTATGAGGTCAGAGTCCAGGGTCAGTCCATGTATAGTCTTTGGGTAGTGGCTTAGTCCCTGAAGCTCTGGTTGGTTGGCATTGCTGTACATATGGGGTCTCCGAGCCCTTCCAAGCTCTTCCAGTTCTTTCTCTGATTCCTTCAACGGGGGTCCTGTTCTCAGTTCAGTGGTTTCCTGCTGGCATACGCCTCTGTATTTGCTGTATTCTGGTGTGTCTCTCAGGAGCGATCTGCATTCACATTTTGATCATCCGTCTTGAGTTTCATTTGTTCTAGGCATCTAGGTAATTTAGGCATTTGGGCTATAGCCACTTATCAATGAGGCATACCATGTATGTCTTTCTGTGATTAGGTTAGCTCACTCAGGATGATATTTTTCCAGTTCGAACCATTTGCCTACGAATTTCATAAAGTCGTTGTTTTTGATAGCTGAGTAATATTCCATTGTGTAGATGTACCACATTTTCTGTATCCATTCCTCTATTGAAGGGCATCTGGGTTCTTTCCAGCTTCTGGCTATTATAAATAAGGCTGCGATGAACATAGTGGAGCACGTGTCTTTTTTATATGTTGGGCATCTTTTGGGTATATTCCCAGGAGAGGTATAGCTGGATCCTCAGGCAGTTCAATGTCCAATTTTCTGAGGAACCTCCAGACTGATTTCCAGAATGGTTGTAGCAGTCTGCAACCCCACCAACAATGGAGGAGTGTTCCCCTTTCTCCACATCCTCGCCAGCATTTGCTGTCACCTGAGTTTTTGATCTTAGCCATTCCTCACTGGTGAGGTGAAATCTCAGGTTGTTTTGATTTGCATTTCCTTTATTACTGAAGATGTTGAACATTTCTTTAGGTGTTTCTCGGCCATTCGGTATTCCTCAGCTGTGAATTTTGTTTTAGCTCTGAACCCCATTTTAATAGGGTTATTTGTCTCAAGTGTCTAACTTGGAGGCCTTGTATATTTTGGATATAAGGCTCTAACTGTTGTAGATTGGTAAAGATCTTTTTCCCAATCTGTTGGTTGCTTTTGTCTCTAACCACAGTGTCCTTTTGCCTTAAGA
>NC_046161.1:82323301-82371759 GCF_011064425.1 Rattus rattus | reverse complement strand
CAGTGCAACTAGACTGGGTTGGGGAGAGGGGAAGCAAGGGGGGAAGATTGGGATGGGAACACCCAAGAAGGGGGAGGGGGAGGGGATGTTTGTTCGAAACCGAAAGGAATAACACCAAATGTATATAAGAAATACTCAAGTTAATAATAATAAAATATATATAAAAATGGGGTACATAACTAAATAAAGAATTGTCAACTGAGGAATACTGAATGGCTGAACAGCATCTAAAGAAATGTTCAACATCTTTAGTCATCAGAAAATTGCAAATCAAATAACCCTGAGATTCCACCTCATACCAGTCAGGATGGCTAAAGTAAAAACCCCAGGTGCCAGTAAATGAAACAGGAACACTCCTCGTTTGTTGGTGACATTGCAAGCTGGTACAACTACTCTGGAAATCTATCTGTGGGTTCTGCAGAAAATTGGACATATTACTATCTGAGAACCCAGCTATACCACTCCTGGGCATACACCAAAAAGATGCTCCAATATACAACAAAGACACATGCTCCACTATGACATAGCAGTCTTATTTGTCATAGCCAAAAGCTGGAAAGAACCCAAATATCCTTCAACAGAGGAATAGATACAGAAAATGTGGCATATTTACACAATGGAGTACTACACACCGATTAAAAACAATGAATACCTGATTCTTAGGCGAATGTATGTAACTAGAAAATATCATCCTGAGTGAGGTAACCCAATCTCAGAAAAAATGTATAGTAAGCCCTCACTGCTAAGTGCATATTAGCACAAAAGTTCGAATCATCCAAGATAGAGTCCACAGACCACATGAAGCTCAAAAAAGGATGATCAAATTGCAGATGCTTCACCCTTCTTAAAAGAGGGAGCAAAAATATATTCATAGGAGGCGATATGGAAGCAAAGTTTGGAGCAGAGTCTGAAGGAATGACCATTCAGAGCCTGTCCCACATATGCCTCATATATATACAGCCACCAATACTAGATAAGATTGATGAAACTAAGAAGTGGATGATGACAGGAACCGCTATAGATGTCTCCTGAGGGACACAGCTAGAGCATGTCAAATACAGAGGCGCGAAAGTCACAGCCAACCATTGAACCGAGAATGGGATCTCCATTAGAGGAGTTAGAGAAAGGATTGAAAGAGCTGAAGGCCTGCAACCCTATAAGAGCAAATAATGCCAACCAACCAGAACTTCCAGGACTAAACTACTACCCAAAGACCATCCATGAACTGACCCATGGCTCCAAGTGCATTTGTAGCAGAGGATGGCCTTGTTGAGCACCAATGGAAGAAGTCCCGTCCTGCCAAAGTTGGACCCCAGTGTAAGGGAATGTCAGAGGTAGGAATGGGGTGGATGAGGAGGGAACACCCTTATAGAAGAAAGGAAGGGGGATGGAATAGGGGCTATGTCTGGGAACCAGGGAAAGGGAATAACATTTGAAATGTAAATTAAAAAATACATCCAATAAAAAAGAAAAAAGAGTGAGGGAAGAGCATGTTATTAGGAAATGTCTTCCTTTATATTCTGAACAATTTTTTTTGGACAGACTTGAAGAATAATGATGTCAAAAGAGTCATCATTAGCACCTAAATTAAAATATAAATATTTGGCATTCATTAATCACAGAAACTATTCTATGGAGAGGTCACACAAAACACTTTGTTATTTTTCTCAGCAGGAGATTTGGGAACTCAGGTACCACTGAAGGTGAAGGTCACTAAGAGCCACTAAAACGTTTTCTTTTTTTATGATCCTATACAATTCTTTCCTTTTTTTGGATATTTTCTTTATTTGCATTTCAAATGTTATCCCCTTTCCTGGTTTCCCCTCAGGAAATTCCCCTACACCATCACCCTTCTCCCTGCTTCTATAAGGGTGCTCCCCCACCAACCCACCTACTTCCTCTCCCAGCCCTGGCATTTCCCTACACTGGAGCATGGAGACTTCACAGGACCAAGGACCTCTCCTCCCAACAAGGCTGCTCTCTGCTACATATATGGCTGAATCCATGGGTCAATCCATGGCTCCTAGGAACTAAACCACCATCTATGGAGTTTCTGGTTGGTTGATATTATTGTTCTTCCTATGGGGTTACAAATTAAAACTTTCAAATGAGCTGGATACTTCCTGAGACAAATGATTTGAATTCCTGCTCATTAGTTCTAACAGCAAAATAGGAGTTTCTTTGCATGTAGTTCTTTGTATAGGATTCAGGTCTTGTAGGCTGCCCCTATAAAAAATTAAATGAACTAATACCTAAGAGGCACTCTTAGTAATTAATTCGTTTAATTACTAAGTAATTAATTAGGAAGTAATTAATAAGTGATTAACTTATTCTTAGTTAATTAGCTATGTTTATATTACTCTAACATAATCTTTAGAATTTTAGTCTAACTGGGAGTTTCACATTCTCTTTGAGATCTAGCACTCATGCTGGAAGTCAGTTGTCTTTAAAAATACACCTGGTTATTAGATTCTGATTGATAAGACGATGCTTTCTGTGTCTTATCATTATAAGCATTAAACTTCCAATTAGTATACAGTACTAGCTCAGGCTAGCCTGTCTAAAACTGTCAAAAACATGCCTTCTAATAAGTGACAGCATTTCTTCTTCCATTTACAGGAACATACCACATACAGGTAGGTGAATCCTTCTTTGCAAGAAACTTGAGGATGATTTATATTTGAGAACCATGCCAGGAAAGTCTAGTTCTTTCTTTTTAGTAAACTTTCCTAAAATAGAAACTAAGAAAGTGAAATCCTAGGTTATTTACACTATCTTGCTGTTTCATGGAAACATGTTGAAGGTCTCTTTTTCTGACCCTTCTTCTCCAGATAGTAACTTTCAGAGTGGCACATATCACTAATTGTAAAACAATTTTATAATTTTATTTTTTCCCATGTGAATAGCTGATACAGACAAAAGTTACAGTGAAAAAAATAAATTTCTGAGTCTGAAACTCAGAAACGTAGGCAAAAAAGTAGGGTAACTCTACATGAGGAGGAAACATGATTACAGATTTAGGGAAGTGAGTAGGAGTCAAGCAGTATCAATAAGAATGTTGAACAGATAACCACAGTGGTAAAAAGTACACCCATTCCTCTTTATCGTTGCCTTGTATGTTAAGTTAGTGTGATTACCTTGTGTGTAGGACTCTAACAGATTCTGTCCTTTGCTTATAGTAACACTATTTGTAGTTCTAGATAATGTTATGAAAATCAGAATTATGCATTTTTGATTGCTAAACTTACACAAGAAAGCAAAGTATTTTAAAATAATTTGTGAATTAACCAAAAAAGACATCTACAATTGTTGAGATAATCAAAGGATAGAAAAGAAATTTTAATCCCAACTTAATAGGCTTGCCTAATAGAGCAGTATTAATATATGTAAGTATAACTAACTAGACAAAGGAATTTAAAATATCTTCAGGAGAGGATTAAGTGACTAACTGTGAATGAACACAGGTTTTACCAGAGAATAACATTTCTCCATGGATATGAATTTGAGAATTCTCTTCTACATTGGTACATTTTTCCAATTAAAAATGTACAACTAAGAATCACATATTTAGGGTTATCAAATTCTGCTTATAGAGTATATCTTCCAGCAGTAGATTGCCAAGAAAATCTATTCTTTGTTTTGAGGAAACATCTTTCGTAGTAACCTTTTGAGGGCAACTTTGACTTCTTTATTTCTCAGGCTGTAGATCATGGGATTCAACATTGGCACAACAATGGTATAAAATACAGATGACACCTTCCCTTGTTCCATGGAGCTGATTGAAGATGGCTGTAGATACATGAATGTTGTAGAACCAAAGAAAAGAGCAACAGCCAAGATGTGGGAGCTGCAGGTGCTAAAGGCCTTGACTCTTCCCCCAGAGGATTTAATGTGCAGAATTCTGACAATGATGAAGATGTAAGAGCTAATGATGGTCATGACTGGTACAATAATATTAAATGCACTGATGGAGTGTCCTAGTACTTCATTGATAAAAGTACTCGAGCAAGATAGCTCAAGTAATGAGAAAAGATCACAAAAATAGTGGTTTATTTTATCAGCCTTACAGAAAAACACTCTTACCAGGAAGACTGTGTGAGCTGTAGCACTGAGTAAGCCAACACCATACACCATAGCTACCATCAACAAACAGACTTGAAAGGACATGGATACATTGTAAAGCAAAGGGTTAGAGATAGCCACAAAACGGTCATATGCCATTGCACCCAACATGTGACATTCTGCAACAACAAAAACACAGAAGAAATAGAACTGAGCTATGCATTCTGGGTATGAGATGAAATTCTTCTCTGTCACAAAGTTCAGCAGCATTTTTGGAATAATGACAGTGGATTGACAATAGTCAATAAAGGACAGACTGCTGAGCAAATAATACATAGGTGTATGCAGCTGAGAACTAAACAGAATCAAGATGATCATACCCAGATTTCCAACAACTGTAATCAAATAGACTGCTAAGAAGATAAAGAATAGAGGCAATTGGAGCTCTGGATTATCTGTTAAACCAGCGAGGATGAACTGAGCCACTGAGGTCTGATTTACTTCTTCCATGGTGTTCTGGGAAGTATATGTAAAAATATATATATAGAGAGAAGACAAATTTTGAGTATCCATTCTTCTATCACTCAATGAAGTTTGAAACATAATTCAAATATTTTAAGATACCTGCAATCATCTGCCATCCTTTTTGCGATTTGAGCAATCAGAGATTTTGCAGTCCTGGAGAAAGGAGACATGCAAATACAATCATAACTATGTTACATACTTGTGATTTTTATTGGTACCCATTTCTTACCATGTTTCAGTTCATTTCAAGCCATTCTAGCAAATGGGACCTCATTAAATCGCAAAGCTTCTGTAAGGCAAAGAGCACTGTCACTACGAGAAAAATGGCAACCAACAGATTGGGAAAAGATCTTTCCCAATCCTCCATTTGATGGAGGGCTAATATCAAATACATATGAAGAACTCAAGAAGTTAGACTCAAGAGAAGCAAGTAACACTAGTAAAAATGGGGGACAGAACTAAACAAAGCATTCTCAACTGAGGAATATGGAGTGGCTGAGAAGCACCTACAGAAATTTTCAAGATACTTAGTCATCAGGGAAATGCAAATCAAAACAACCCTGAGATTCAATTGCACACTCGTCAGAGTGGCTAAGATCAAAGACTAAGATGACAGCAGATGCTAGCAACGATGTGGACTAAGAGAACATAAGAGAACACTCCTCCATTGTTGGTGGGATTGCAAGCTGGTACAACCACTCTGGAAATCAGTCTGGCAGTTTCTCAGAAAATTGGACATAGTAATACCTGAGGATCCAACTATACCACTTCTGGACATATATCCAAAAGGTGCTCCAGCATATAACAAGGACACATGCTCCACTATGTTCATATCAGTCTTATTTATTATAGCCAGAAGCTGGAAAGAACCCAGATGTCATTAAAGGGAGGAATGGACACAGAAAGTGTGGCATATTTACATAATGGAGTACTATTTTTATTAAAAGTATTGCTTTATTAAAAGCAATGAGGTCAGGAAACACTCAGGCAAATGGATGGAAGTAGAAAATATCATCCTGAGTGAGGTAAACCAATGACAAAAGAACACACATGGCATGCACTCACTGATCAGTGGATATTAGCCCAAAAGTTCAAAATACCCAAGTTACAATGCACAGACCACATGTAGTTCAAGAATAAGGAAGACCATAGTATGGGTGTTTCAGTCCTTCTTAAAAGGAGAAACAAAAACCCACAGGAGGTAGAGGGTGTAAGAAACTTGGTGTAATAAGAAAGGAGAGGGAGGTTGAAAGCAGGGGAAGGAACAGATATGGGAGGAGACTACGATGAGATATATAGGGTCAGGAATTGAAAAGAGGTGTGTAGCAATGAGGAATTGGGAACTGGGGGTAACCCCAGCAAGGCCAAGACAATATCCAGAGGTTAGGCAAGGTCCTCACTTGAGGGATCGTGCAACCCACTCATCTCCAAATTTTCAACCCAGAATTGTTCCTGTCTAAAGGAAATATGAAGACAAAGTTTGAATCAGAAACTGAAGGAAAGGCTATCCAGAGACTGTCCCACCTGGGAATCCATCACATATATAGATACCAAACCCAGACACTATTGCAGATGCCAAGAAGTGCTTGCTGACAGGAGCCTGTTATAGCTGTCTCCTGAGAGTCTCTGCCAGAGCCTGAGAAATGCAAAGGTAGATGCTCACAGCCAACCATTGGGCTGAGTGTGGGGGACCCCAATGGAGAAGTTAGAAAAAGGACTGAAGGAGCTCAAGGAGTTTGCAACCCCATAGGAAGAATAACAGTATCAACCAGCCAGACATCCCAGAGCTCCCAGAGACTAAACCAACCAGAGTAAACATGCAGAGACCTATGGCTCCAGTCACATATGTAGCATTGGATAGCATCATTAGGCATCAATGGGAGAAGAGACCCTTGGTCCCAGTGTAGGGGAATGACAGGGTGATGTGTTAGGAGTGGGAGGGGAAGCACTCTCATAGAAGCAAGGGAAGGGGAGATGGGGTAGGGTGCTTCCAGATGGGAAACTGGAAAAGAGGATAACATTTGAAATGTAAATATATAAAATATCCAATAAAAAGTTAAAAAGAAGCTGCATTCTCTGTTTCTCAATTATGGTACATCAACGCTTGTGAACCAATTTCATGTCATTAACTTTCTCTGCTTCCCACTGCTAGCAATCTTTATACTGTTCAGCTCTCCTTGAGTCACCTGAATGTTTGTATGCCTTTGTTCTTGGTGGAGGACTCCTCAAAGTTGCTTTGCATTATTTCTCTTAGGCTCCCTTTGTCAGTCACCCCTTAAATATTAATGAATCCTGAGTCAAGCATGGCCTTGGATGGGTCAGAATGACATGGTTCCTGCCCCTGATACAGGGCTAACAAGACAAGGCCCTCCATGAGTGTCAGTGATTGCTATAGGTATTATGTTTCTTTGTATAATAATGTACATATTTTCAAGTTCCTCCTTAATGGAATGTCAAGTTAATGTTAGTGTTAATGATTAGAGACAGGACAAATATGAGAGGTGAAGATGTGGCAAAAGTCTTAGTAAAATGTTAAATGCTGAGAATTTCAGGACATCCCTTAAAGATGTAGAAAAGTACTCTAAAAACGTGAGTTCAAAAATACATAATTTTCTCAACTATATAAAATATAAGAATACAATATAAACCATATGATAGACTTCACAAATCTAAAAGAAGAAAAGCAGTTGAACTCTAATCCAACTTGTCTGAATGATACTAAGAAAAAGATGAAGAGATTTAGGAAGTGGTGATCACAAGAGATTCTACAGAGCTAAGTTTTTTTTTATGCTTGCAAAGGCAGACAGATTCTAAGGTCAAGGTCATCCTGTAACTGAGAGAATTTAGGTACAAGCCCAGGCATTGTAGAAGTGGTAATATCAGAGTAAGTTGCCACCCTGTGGTTAACAAAGGCAGACAGATCTGTGAGTTCTTTTGCAATGATAAAGATGGAGAAAAAATATGAATAGTGAAAATTTAAAAAAGAGTATCTGCATATTGTGTGTGTGTGTGTGTACACACACATATATATATTATATATATATATATAATTTTCTTGAAAAAAAAGGAATTATGGTTGTAGCAAAGTTAAAATAATAGAAAGGATATATTTTTTAAAGGTTAATATAATACTCTTGATTTTCTACAATATTATTTTCTTAACTTAATTTGTTTTTAGTATACTTGTACTAAATGGACATTTAAAACATATAATTAAATTTCAATTTTTATATTTTTCTATTGACCAAAACCTTTGATTTTTAGATAATCAATCATTGCTTTAACCATAATTTGTTTTAATGGAGTGATGCACACACAGAATATTCTCATTAAGTTAAAGAATAATTGTACATTTGTTTTAATAAAAATATTTAAATGTGTATTAAATACAAAAGGAAAAAAGAGTGTGCCTCCTGTCTCCTAAGAATCAAAAGGTTGGAGTAATGAGATGTTGATTCATGGGAAGATCAATGACTGGAAGTCATTGATTTATGGGAAGTAAGTGACTGGATTGATATGTAAATAAAAACAACTGGGTTGTTGATTTGCAAGGGATGAGCTATCCAGAAAGGGTTTTTAGAATAGCAAGAAAGAACTGGAGAATTTTGTCTATAGCTGTTCACAGAGGGGCGGGGGGTGGGGAGGAATACAAAGAAAAAGAAAGAGGAAAAGAGAGAAGAGAGAGAGAGAGAGAGAGAGAGAGAGAGAGAGAGAGAGAGAGAGAGAGAGAGAGAGAGCTGTCTGAGAGCTCCAAAATAGCTAAACAGAGAAAGTCTGGAAACTGCTTGAAGCAAACATAGGTCATCAGCTTGTACCCATGGTTTGACTCCAAGTCATTCATTTCACTGTTCTCAGGCACCCCTTCCACAGTACCCTTTTCCAAGTCAAGGCTGCTCATTAGGAAATAAATCATGAGCAAAATAACAAAAATATTTACTGATTGTTTTTTTCTTACCAATAAATTCAGATTTAAAATCCACATTTATTTAACATATACTTTTATTTCTTTCGACCTTGAAAATGTTCAGCACCAGTAGAAATATAACCAAAATATTGATCACCTCCCAAAATTTGCTTATAGGGATTTGTGTCTCTTATCTGATTTTTTTTGGTACAAATAGTTAATGCAATATACACCACCAAATAGTTTGAGTTACATAATCCTATATTTTAAACTTAAGCATGATATTACATGGAATATTTTCATGAAGATATAAAGATGAAGAACTGATTCACTGGAAATACTGGAAACTATAAATTCATTGAATATGTGTATTATATATTTTCTCTGAATGTCTCACAACCAATACTGTATTTTCCAGCTCATTGAGTTTTTATTTCTACAGATAATTCATAAAAGTGGATCTGTACAGTCTTTTTCCTTTTATGTCTTATTTATCGCAGTAAAGTGTCCTTTAGGTTTTTCAATCACTGCAGTCTCCATTTTAGGGGGAAAAATCAGTGAAGATTTAGAACAATCTAATATACATTTATAATTTTTTACATATGCTATTTACTATTAACTAATATAAAATATGAATGAGATAGCTAAAGTAGCCAGTTTTTAATAAAGCATCTGTTATAATATAGTTACAAATTATAGGTGAAAATAGAGAACAGCATCTCATAGTTATATGAATTCAAAAGTTATCTAATTTTCACATGTAAATTATTAATGTGTTACTTTTTAGTTCTGTATCATAAAATTTTGTCTTCAGAGTAGCATTATATCAATAACCTGTATAATACTAAGAAAGAAATTGGTATGACATTTATAAGAAATAGTATTTTTATTTCTAATAATGATTCATAATGATATTGTAAGGCTCTTAAGATGGGCCAATATTAAAATAAATTTAAAGTGTCAAGCATGTAGAAACATAAGGAATACATATAATCTGCTCTTCAGAATTCTACAGTCTAGAAGGTCATAGGTAGGCAAACAAGTTCAGTATTTACAAATTTCCTGAAGACCGCAGCCATTCTGATGTTCTTCCTGACTGAGGGGATGGTACAAACAAAGGTGTTTTAGAGGATGGTAAGAAATAAAATGTCATTATTTTTGGTCCAAGTATATAATCAACTGACTGTCTCAGGAAAGTACATTAAGTATCCCAATTATAAGTTGTAATTTTCTTTAAATTTTACTCATCTCCTTATCTTCTTAAATATAACCTTTGTTGTTCATAAGAGTAAGATTTGTGTTTTATTCAATAATTTTTAAAATGAATTATAATTTTTGTAAAATCTAAAAAGCAATACAGTAAAAGCAGTCTTACAAATAAGTACCATTTAAAAACTCAAGCAACATATTATTTCGAACAATTTTATATTTTAAAATATTTGAGTATATTGCTCTCCTCCCCCAAATCTTTTGAGATTCTCTCTTCCTCCTTACCCATCCAACTTAAGTTCTTTCTGAATAGACAAAGAACAACAACAACAACAACAAAATCAATACAACTACAAAGTCCCCCCAAACCCAAGAAAAGGTAAAAAAAGCATACCTTTCAATAAAACTACAATACTATAACCAAATAAAAGCAAAGCCACAAAAATTGGTAAAGTTAATATATGTTGGTCAATTACTCCTGATCATGAGGCCTGTCCTGGAATAATGTAATACTCCGTATCACTCTGTTTGAGAAAACTTATTTTCCTGCTCCTAACCAACCAAACAAACAAACAAACAAAAAAACCAAAAAACAAAAAACAGAAATTTCAATTAAACTTTATTATACTGTATACTGACTAGGTTTCATTCATTCAAAATACAACAAAATAAAACAGAGAAGATAAAACTACAACATTGATGTTGGACAAGACAAAACAGCATAGACAGAAAAATCTAAGAGAAGTCGCAGGAATCAGGACCACACTTAGGAATCCTATAAAAGCACTAAACTAAAAGTCATAATATATACCCAGAGGAGCTGATATATTTTGCGTTCATTTTATACTTCCTATGTGTAGAGTCAGGAATTTCTTAATTATATATTACTTGTTCTACATTAAGTAGCATTTTTAGTAACTAACAAAATGCCTTAAATATATGGATTAAAAGTTATTCAACAACCTAAGTTAACAAACAAAATGACTGAAAAACGTTCATGCTACCTGAATTTAAATTAGTATTTACAGAAGCGTTTCTTGTGATTTCAATATAGTAAGAACTGGGAGCATGCTTAGAGTAGCTGTGGAAATCAAATAGTCTAGTTCCTTTCTGAATTCAGTTGGCGTGACAACAAAGCAATAAGGAAAATGGCAATAATACACCCACAGAAGAGGAGCTACAAGCAATTGTCTGACATATTGCTGTGAAGAAACATATGGCCGATTCAAGTTATGGGAGCAAGCATTTAGTTGGCTGCTTGAGTGGAGTTACAGAGGCTTAGTCCATTTCCATTGTGATAGGGAATGTGGCAGCAGGTAGGCAGACATACAACCAAGCTAGCATGTTATGGGGGCCGTAGCTAAGACCTATGTCCATCTCCAGTGAAACATCTCCACCAACAAGGCCACACCTTTTCCCAAAACGTCACAACTTCCAATCCTTACTAAATAGTGTGCCAACTGGTATCCAAATATTCTCATATATGAGTCTATGGGGGCCACTCTCATTCAACTAATGACAGCTATCCAAACCCAATGGTTATTCCTAAACAAATATACATATGAGCAACACTGAATGAACATATGATGTTGTTGTGGGTGTATAAATATACATGACACATACATATATTATATATATATAAACACACAAATATATATGTAACATATATTATACTTGTCTTTGCATGTAGCAATAATTTAAGAAAAGAAGTCAATAATATGAGAGAAATTGGGAGAGAGATTTAGGGAAGTTATAGAGAAGGAGAGATGAAATGTTTGTAATGGTGTAAATACAGAGCATTCATTTATGAAATTCCTCAAAACAATTTTAAGTTGAAACAAATATTAACTGTATTAATAATGGAAAGTAGAAAGAAGTAGGAGAGTCTAAGATTTTAAGACCTAAGCACTTGTATCTGAACATACCTCTCCTTCACAGACAGCTCAGTGTTGGTTGCTTCACCTTTAATCTAGAAGAGAAAATGGCCTTGAACATGTGAGGGGCAGATTACACTGAATTATCTGTTGTGCCACTATTCCTTAAAGTTGGTTCTCAAAACCATTTGTTATTCTTTACAGATGGTTAATATAAACACTTTATATGCTGGGCACAGAATAAAGAGATCGGTTATAAAAAATGAATAGTGGGAGTTATTTCTCAATAGAGTCTTATCCCTCAAGGGATTATCTCTGGAGAAAACAACAATCATAATTAGTATATATTCCCCAGTGGTTCTCAAGTGTGTAAGGAGGTCTGGTCATGGCATTCATAGTTCTTTTTAAACTATAAATATCATAAATTTACATCAGGAGCACTATAATATTCCTGAAGCCTAAAGGATATACACAAAAGTAATTTTCTAAAAATATTTTCTTCAAAAAATTTGAAAATCAGTGTAAAACACCTTAAAGATTTGAACTTTGTAACTCTCACTGACATGTATCAAATGTACTTAGATAGTATGAGATTGCAAAATCATTTTACTAGGTAAACTGAAGAATTGAATAAAAGCAGCTTTCTCCCCGCTGAAGTTATAATTACTTAGATATTTTAAACAAAACATAAAGAGTGGCAAGTAAGACTAGTAAGGAAAAACTAGGAAGAAAGGTGAATGCCATTTAAGGCAGATGCCATCAAAAGTTACAGAGTTTTATTAATGAAACGGATTCCATCCCAAGAGGAGTAAGATGTGCTCACTCCATCCTGCTTTCAAGAACAACAGTAAGAAGTTAATTAGCAATGACAAGAAAAAGACATTCAGGAAACTATCTGTTTGATAAAAGAATGTAGACCTTCCAGGAAATAAAGAGGAGCCAAAGAGGGACACCAAAGAAAAAAAGTTTTATTTCTTGTGATCCTCTGAAGTACCTTATAAGTACCTTGCTTATACCATTCCCTCACTCAGGAAGAGCATCGTTGTAGCTGTGGTCTTCAGGATATTAATGAATACCAACATTGTTTGTTTACTATGCCTTCTATACTATAGAATTCTGAAGAGTAGATTATATATATTCCTATTTTTCTTTCCTGAAGTCCAAGAGAAGCCATATGTTTAACACATTAATTTCATTTTAATATTGATCCATCTTGACAGCCTAACAATATCTTCATAAATCATTATCAGAATTTAAAAACAGTATTTCTAATAAATGTCATACCAATTTCTTATTTGGTATTGCCCAAATTATTGAGACAATGTTATTCTGAAGACAAAATTACAATACAGAACTAAAAATAATATTAAAAACTTACATATGAAAATTCGATAATTTTTAATTCATATAACTATAAGATGCTATTCTCTATTTTCATCCATAATCTGCAAATATATCATGTAACAAATGATCTACTAAAAACTGGTTACTTTACCTATCTCAATCATGCGTTATATTAGTTAATATTAAATAGCGCATGATACAAAAATTATGATGTATATGATATTGCTCTAAATATTCACTGATTTTTTCCTGTTGAATATAGAAAAGATTATTTTATAAACAACATCCTAGTCCTCTGGCTCTCACAATCTTTGTTTCTCTTCTTTCCCAATTTTCTCTGAGCCATGAGTATTGTTGATGTTCAGGTGTGGCAGGACACCTCACATCAAAGTATTTCTGAGAAAAATAGCATGACAATCCAGTGCAATATGAAAGAGATTCATCATACACCATAAAGCATTCTATGCTAGGTACATATTCAAAAAAATAAAAGATATATTCAATGTACACACACACACACACACACACACACCCCTTGTAAATAATTATAAAAGCAGAAATATTGAAATAGTTACAAACAAGCAAAAACAATTTCAAACAAATAAACAAACAAACTACTAGTTGTCCATACAAAACTCTACTTCAGATATTCCTGAAATGGAATTTATCCTACAGTGAGAAGGAAAGCCAGACTCATGCTATTGTGTAAAAGGACATTGTGTATGCCAAAGAAAATAAATTACACAGAGGTGGACAAACACTGTAGGCTTCATTAATGAGTCATACCCAGAAGTTGCTAAGTAAATTAAAATTCTAGTGTACTGCTGGTAAGGGGTTGAGAGCTTCTCTTGAGATGGTGATGAATATTTTCTAGAACTAGTATAACAGATGACAGGTGAATATTGTAGATACGCTAAAAAATAATAAATTTGAGAAAATAGAATATTTAATATATCAGTTACAACTGCATATGTGTGTGTTTTAAAATTGAAACTCCAAAAAGGTAGACAAAAGATATATCACAATTTATTACACTTATACTCTTCAATGGCCTTTCTCAGACTTGATGACTACTGTGTGACTTTGTATATAGACAAAATATTATAGTATTTCTAAGTAATTTCTCGAAATATAATGGTTTTCTGCAAGAAACAAGCAAAAACTATGCTAGTTTGAGTGAACCTTTCTTTTTATTACACCAACTTTCTCTTCATAATACATAACAGGAAAACATAATCTTTACAAACAAAATATCTTTATTCATGGGTAAAAAGTAGACACTTTAAAGAGCTTTTTCAGTGAGTATGATTCCTTTATTCAAGTTAAAGTTTTAGAAAACAAAAACTTTTAGCAATCATAATGTACATACAGCATTCTTGTACCATTCAATATTTACTTATCAAACAGAATGAAAGAGTAGAATTTCTAGTGTAAGCTAATTTTAATAAATAATTTATTGCATTGGATAGTTGAATGTTACATGTAACTACTAGATCTATATCTCACATTTACAATATTTTTATGTATTATCATGATATTTTTATGTTTTATCATGTATAACAATGTTTTTGGTATGCATTTTTCCAATGTTCATAGATTTAATATTTTGTCCGAAAAATTAATTTTGGTCCCCAAAGATTATCAATGTAAAATAAAAATATGAACTAAGTGATAATTTAACATAATTCTTTCAAATTATGGATGTTACTAAAACCTAGTTAAGTGAGCTATTAATTTTGTAATATACAAGAGCAGATCTAATCATGCAATTGAGTAATTGAATTACAGTCATCAAAGTAGGAATCATAGATGAAGAGAGTTTTATAGAGTCTAACAGCATAAAATATTTTCTTTTTGACTTAAACAGAAAATCACACATTTCTGCTGGTAAGGAGTATATCTTGTGGCCAGCATGCCTTCAAAGTTACTACAACCTAATCATATAAGACAAAAAATAATTTGAATTTATTAAATATTAAAATAAAATTAGAATACTGCATCAGTTATAATGATTTGTTATAGGTAAAACAGTGGAAATAAGTTAAGCAACAAATGTAACAACTCCTAAATTGGTTTTTAAAGGACAATATATATATATTCCTATTCATATGCAAAACTACAGATAAACTTTTTATTCAAGAAACAATAAAATTCATAGACTAAGGAAAATGAATGGAAATGCAGAGCTTTCCATGAAAAACAAATCTTAGAATATAGCAAATTGTACTATATTATTTCACATTATCCTAATATGTTATTACACAGTGATTTCTTAAAGATCTCTAATGTGTCTTCTGAACTCAGGGGATGTTGAACTGGAATACAGCCAAGAGTCACAATGATGCCTGATGGTTAAACCAATATTCTTATTAGTGCTACAATGTGCCCAGGATGTTTAATTTCTGAACCTCATACTTCCTTGGGAAATAAGCTACATCACTATCCAGATGAGAAGTAGCATTTATTTGCCAGTCTCCCCAGTTATACTTGACTGCCAAATTACAGGGTTTTATGGCACTTTTAAGAACAAGAGAATTAGATGAATGAATGGGTGTATACAACTACTTCTTCCTGACTTCTAACCATGACTGCTCCAGGCATTATAGTCCTCAATGACAACTGTATGTGAGACAAAAACATTACCTTAATTCTCCTGAAATAATCAACACCAAGTTTTATTTGCTGCTTGCCAATGTACTAATCCTGGAATTGTGTGAAGCAGGCACGCAGAATTCTACATTTAGTATTCAGAAAGCAAAGCTTATTTTTTTTTTTTTCTTTTTTTTTTTTTTTTTATTAACTTGAGTATTTCTTATATACATTTCGAGTGTTATTCCTTTCCCGGTTTCCAGGCAAACATCCCCCTGCCCCTCCCCTTCTTTATGGGTATTCTCTCCCATCCTCCCCTTGCCGCCTCCTCCCCCAACAATCTAGTTCACTGGGGTTCAGTCTTAGCAGGACCAGGGCTTCCCTTCCACTGGTGCTCTTACTAGGATATTCATTGCTACCTATGAGTTCAGAGTCCAGGGTCAGTCCATGTATAGTCTTTAGGTAGTGGCTTAGTCCCTGGAAGCTCTGGTTGCTTGGCATTGTTGTTCATATGGGGTCTCGAGCCCCTTCAAGCTCTTCTAGTTCTTTCTCTGATTCCTTCAACGGGGGTCCTATTCTCAGTTCAGTGGTTTGCTGCTGGCATACGCCTCTGTGTTTGCTGTATTTTGGCTGTGTCTCTGGGAGAGATCTACATCCGCTCCTATCGCCTGCACTTTTTACTTCATCCATCTTGTCTACTTGGATGGCTGTATATGCATGGGCCACATGTGGGGCAGGCTCTGAATGGGTGTTCCTTCTGTGTCTGTTTTAATTTTTGCCTCTCTATTCCCTGCCAAGGGTATTCTTGTTCCCCTTTTAAAGAAGGAGTGAAGCATTCACATTTTGATCATCCGTCTTGAGTTTCATTTGTTCTAGGCATCAAGGGTAATTCAAGCATTTGGGCTAATAGCCACTTATCAATGAGTGCATACCATGTGTGTTTCTCTGTGATTGGGTTACCTCACTCAGGATGATATTTTCCAGTTCCGACCATTTGCCTATGCAAAGCTTAGTCCTCAATGACAACAGTACCTTTGAGTCAGGTCTGCATCTTAAGTCCTCTTCTTCTAGGACACTCTTCACACCCACAGTCATGTGAGCAGTTGTGAAGCTCTGTCCTGAGGTTAATTACTTCAGGTACTCTATGTCAAGAGATAAATATTCCCTAGGACATTCCTTATTCTAGAAACATGCTCATAAGAAAAATAAGCAATTATCAGTGCTAATTCTCTAATCATGAAGTTAGTCTTCAAATGATTTCTTCTTATTTCTAAACTTCCAACTCCTAATAAAAATTTTGAGTACACAAATCATTGAAAAATTGTGTTTTAATGCTTACTATTAGTAAACAGTCATGGATGGGTGTAGAGAGCTGCGACATGCCGCGCCTCAAAGATGGCGCTGGTTTCAACCTTCCACACTCCCAACGGTGAGCGCTCCTTGCAGTAAACAAGTCCTTATTTGGCTAAGTCTGCCTGGCCAGCTAGCTTCTGCATAGTGACAGCCTATCTACATGACCCACGTGGCTTGCTAGGACTGGCCAGTGCTAGCTATTTAAGTGTGGTGCAGGGCGTTCCCAGGGGAGAGAGAGCCAGAAGAGAAAGAGAGTCAGAAGGTTGTATCAAGGTTCCTGAGTAAAACTGCTTAAAGACGATCTCCTGTGGTCGTGTCTTCCTTGCTGGTCGAGGTTGGGCGCGGCAGACGGGTTTGAGATTCTGTACATTTCCTTGGAACCTCTGGTTGACACAAGAGACAGAGCCTGATGACAAAGGATGTTGAACATTTCTTTAAGTGCTTCTTGGCTATTCAAACATCCTCTATTGAGAATTCTGTTTATTTCTACACCACATTTTTAATTGATTTATGTGGTTTGTTGATGTCTAACCTCTTGAGTTCTTATATAATTTTTATTATTAGCCTCTGGTGTAGGGAAAGTAAAGGTCTTTTCCAAATCTGTTTGCTGCTTTTTGTTCTGTTGATAGTGTCCTTTTCCTTAAAGAAGCATTTCAGTTTTCTGAGGTCCCATTTATCAATTGTTGATCTTAAGGCCTGAGCCATTGTTGTTCTGTTCAGGAGATTCTTTCCTGTGACAATGCATTCAGGAGTATTTCCTACTTTGTTTCCTACTAGATTCAGTGTATCTGATTTTATGTCGAGGTCATTGATTCATTTGGACTGGAGCTTTGTTCAGGGTGATCAATATGGATTGATTTGCATTCTCCTACATTCAGGCAATCAAGGAGACCAGCACCATTCATTGAAAATGCTTTCTTTTGGGGTTGGGGATTTAGCTCAGTGGTAGAGCGCTTGACTAGCAAGCACAAGGCCCTGGGTTCAGTCCTCAACTCCGAAAAGAAAAAAAGAAAAAAAAAAAGAAAGAAATGAAAATGCTTTCATTTTGTAATGTATAGTTTCAGTTTCTTTTTCAAAAATCAAGAGTCTATAGCATAAGGCTGCATGATTCACCAAATAAGGACACCATGGCCTCAAATAGTAGGTAAATGCAAAGAGTCTTTTATTCTGAAGAAGTCCAGCATGCTAGGGTCTCCCCATTATGAAGATAAAGAGAAAACCAAGAGAGCTCGCAGGCCTGATTTTTATTCTGCAGAAGTTTATCATGCTGTGGTCTCCCTGTTGCCAAGATAGAAAGACACTGAACTGAACTTGCAGGTCTGATTTAAAGCACATTAGGGTAGGTGACCTCTAATGTTAATCTTTTGGGTTCATTTCTAAGGACATTCTATCCCTGCGGTGTGAGGGCTGGAATGTTGCTGCAGAGGTCTGTGAATTGTTGATGAGGAAGTAGCTGAAGAAGCCTAGAAACTGCTGTTGACCCATAGTCCTTGACCTTAGGCCAGGTGGTGGTAGAAGGGCAGTTTCTGACTAGTTGCCTGAAGCCTGGGATGTTTTGCTTTTGTTTTTGTTTTTGTTGGTTTTGTTTGTTTGTTTGTTTTAGTAACTGAATTGCCTCAGTTTAGGCCCAGTCTCCTACACTGCCAATTTGGCAATTTGAAGCCTTTTATGGAATGTGCCTTGCCCTCTCAATAGTTATGTCAGTTCATTTCTGACCCTTCGATTTGATTCCCTTAATTAAAGTGTCTTGATCTATCTGTTTCTATAACAATAACTTGCAGTTTTAATCACTATTGCTCTATAGTACTGCGTGAAATCTGGGAAGACAATTCCTCCAGGTTTTTTTTAATTATTCAGGATTGTTTTGGCTATCTAGGGTTTTTGTTTATCCATATGAATTTGGGAATTGTTCTTTCAGATTTGTAAAAAAAAAAAAAGTGTTGGAATTTTGATGGGGATTGCATTGAATGTGTAGACTGCATTTGGTAAGATGCCCATTCTCACTATGTTAATCCTGCCTATACACTAAGCTTTATTCCTAGTAAAGCTGGTACTCAAAGCCATTTGATACTTTCCTAAATTTGGTGTCTATGAAGATTTTAAATACAGTGTTGAGATAATAAGTTTCTGATTAGAAAGAACAAGGTTAATGACTTCCTGCTAGAATCTCCTCTCACTTATTTAACTAAACAATGTCAACAAATTAAAATTTGGAGACTGTCTCTGTGCTGTCTAGTCAGTCCGACTAAGGGTATATTTATGTTGATGGTTTTCTCAAGGAACTGGCTCATGATTTTGTTAGTTCTTTGAATAGTTCACTTTTGTTCTACTTGGTTGTTTTTTACCACAAGATTGACAATTTCCTGCCATCTACTCCTCTTAAATGTATTGCTTCTTTGCTTTTCAGATGTGCTGTTAAGCTGCTAGTGTATGCTCTAATTTCATATAACTACTATATATGATTCTGTGTCTTAATTATAATGCAGCTCTTTCCTTGGAGTCAAAAAGAATTTTTCATTGTCACATCACACTACTTCAGAATCAGTCTGATAATTATGTTAATATTTTCATAATATCTTTCTCTTGTTATCATAATCACTGAAAACAGTGGGATTTCTCTTCTCTTCAAAATACTTTTCAATAGTTTTTCTCCATTCATCAAAATATTACAATTCCATGAAGAATATTTTCTGTGACTACCCATGACTGTGATAAAATTTTACTTGATATTATTAAGTAATACAATTAAAATTATATCAACACTAGCCTTTTTTGCCTTGTCAAGCAATATGTCTTCAAATTAATAAGCACACAAAAAGTATTTGCTGTATATAGACCTCTAGGTTGACTATAATATGTCTGCTACAAAATCAAATGATCAATTCTTGGTTCTGACATTCTATTATGATTTTGGAGCTGTCAGAAATTGTATGAAGTTGGACCCAGCTATAAATATCATTTTACAAGTACCAGTCTTTCCTCTAAAATCAGCCACTATGGTATCTAACTGTAAATGGAGCAGGTTTAATATAATGAAGTCTATAACACTGTATTCTAAAATGGAAGAAAATCCTCTCTTTCCTGTATCTATGAGTAACATAGTCACGATTGATAAATTCTAACTGACAATATAATAAGTTCAGGTTTTCAGCTGTGATTATTGTGACTACAGTAACAGGCAATTCTCGGGCTTCTGAAACTAGTTTGTGTGAAGAATTAGAGGGGTAAATATGTGGATGAGTGAAGACATGAATGTTATTTGAAGATTTTCATGGGCAATTATTGTATGTGCTCATAATAAAATGCCAATGAAAGAAAAGAGTGTAAGCACTATGCTGTAGTTTCAGATGAGTGTGAGAATCCCATTGAATTGAAGTTCAAGGTATTCATTTTATATTCTCATGACTTTGGTGGACGTTTCCCTGTTCTTATAATGTGTAAGAGACTAAATATAAAGAATATGGAAAGACTGCTTCCAGCTAGAAACTGTCTTTGCAAGATGCAGGGAAGAGAAGTCTTGGTGAGAAAAACAGTGAGGATCCAAAGGTAGACAAAAGACATTATTAATTTATGAATTATAGAATGGTGGTAAAATATGAAAAAAGAAACAGAAGGATGTCACAGGCAAAGAAGAATTTGAATGTGAAATGGTGAAACTGTTTAAGAAAATTCCCCACTTGTACCTGATCCCATTCCTAACATATTGTCTATTTGGTTAGAGCTTATAGACATGGCAAACAGAATGAGGGTTATTCATTTTGTTATCATTGTGAATAACTACTAAAACTCTGATGCTTCATAGTGAGCCTAAAAGAAAAATAAAAGTCTGTGAAAATTCAATAAGATAAAAATTACCCAGTGCAAAATCTTTCCAGGATACTCACAGATGCATGAGCTACAATTGAATTGCAGTACTGAAAACTAAGAATATGTCTCATTTGTCACCATCTTTGTGATGGATAATATTTATTGTCTGCTAATATATTCAGAATCACAATGGAAATATACCTTTTGAAGTGTGTGTATCAGTGTAGTTTAATCCAGCAACGTGGTTACTTTGGAAAGAATACAGACACACCTTTAGTATACACCTTTAATACCAAACAGTGGAGGTAAAGGTAGCTGGTAGAAGGAAGTGCCCATGTTTGAAAGTGATGTCAAATTTAGAGTTGCTGACAGAGTGAAGAATCAGAGAAAGATATGTCAGAATAGGATATTCTCTAAAGAGAACTGTGAGAAGATGTGACTTAAGAGAGAGCAGACACACAAACACACACACAAACAGACACACACACACACACACACACGGAGGGGAGAGAGTGAGGGGGAGAGAGAGAGAGAGAGAGAGAGAGAGAGAGAGAGAGAGAGAGAGAGAGAGAGAGAGAGAGGAGACAGGAGAGAAGAGAAGAGAAGAGAAGAGAAGAGAAGAGAAGAGAAGAGAAGAGAAGAGAAGAGAAGAGAAGAGAAGAGAAGAGAAGAGAGATGGTATTTTTACTGGAAGTTATTTTACAGATACAGGTTGAACAAAGGACAAACTAGCCACAAATGAAGACAAAACAAGTAGAAAATGAAAAGAATACTGCAGAAGATTAGAACATATTTCTAGAGTTAGTTTGTGGTCAACAGGAGCAATTCAGTCAAAAGTGAGGGGAACCAATTTGAATCAGTAGGCTAGGGGAAGAGTTTCGAGACAGAGAGCTGAATTAAACTAACTAACCAGGGTTCAGAAAAAGCTAGAAATGGTGAGATTATTCAGCAGTAAGACTCAGAAGTGCAAAACATTCTAAGATTGTACAGAGGCTAGAATCTTTCAGAACTAGGTCTAGGTTAGAAGATGAAATCAGTGAACCTCAAATGCAACAATTCCTTCAGGCAAATAAAAGTTAATTTTATATTAGCATGTGTTTTGAAAGGCTTTACTGAGGAGAAAGAACTCCAATCTCCTGAAAGTGAATAGGAATATTGAACTTGGTCAAGCCATCAAATTAGACAGATAGTTTAAAAAAAGCAAATAAATAAATAAAATTTGCAACTTTCAAATTTCAACTTATCCCAGCAAGGATAATCAAGAATAGAACAGACAATATACTCAAGAGGATGTAGGGAAATCTTACCTAACCCTCATTCAGTGTTGATATAATTGCAAACTAGTGCAGCTACTTTTGAAGCCATTATAGTTTATTAAGTATGTGACCAAAAAATTAAATAAGTGAGTGAGTAAATACATAAATGTCTAAGTAAACATATAAATAAATAAATAATCTACTATATGGCTCAATTTGGCCTCTGGCAACAGCTAAATGTTAAGCCATGTCCATTGCACGTCTGTTCACAATAGCCAAAGAATGGAAATGACCTAAATGGCCTATGATTAATGGATTAATAATGGAAACACAGTAGAATTCTGTTTTTCTGTGGAGAAAAACAATATCTTGAAATTTTTGTGTAAATAGATAGAATGAGAAAAATATTGATTGAGGACACTCAGAGCCAGAGAGACAAACAATATATAATCTCCTTACTGCATAAACCACATGATTAAAAGGAATGATAGTGGTGAGCATCTACTGTAGAGAGAAAGTTAGCAGGTAGATGTGCATTAAAGAGGGAAATAAAAATATTAGGGGGCACTATGATTGGGAACAGGGGTGGGAAATCAATGTAGAAAGAAGAGTAGGGAAGAGGGCAGAGGGATAAAAACCATTAATGATATTTGAAATTACCATCCAAAATCATATAATCATATAATTCTGTTTACATAAACACACACACGCTCACACACATACACACATAGACATACAGACTACTCCCAAAACATTATATCCTACTGCTATTGCCCTTACTTGCTTCTGAGAGACTGAAAGTAAATCTCTATTACTGAAGACATCGCAGGATTCTACCAACGAACTTGGATGGACAAAACTGGATTTGATCTAAAAGAGTACTCCCCAGAGACTAGATTCTGTAACATGGAATAGTACAATTCAAGATGCCAAGGGTGTAGAACAATGAATAGTTGTATTTAGCCTTGACACTCTTGACTCACAATAACCCTCACAAGTTATCCCTAAAGGCATAATATTTCCAATTACATCATGACAGTAAACAATAGCTACTAAATAGCTCCTAATGCCCACTCAATAGGAGAAATTCATGAGATTATGGAAACTAGAAGAGAATCTAATAGTGACAACTACATAAACTAGCATAATCTCTCAGTGCATACTGACTACTGTTGAGCCATACGTAAATGTAACTCTTTATACAGCAGATGAAGACAAAGAACTCCACAACTGTCTAAATAGAAGGAGGAACTGGTGGAAAGATGAAGTGTCACAACTCATCCAGTTATAGTACAATCTCTCTGCTTACAGCTCAAGAAACCTTTTTGAAGAGAAGACTATTCTAATAACCAGAGTACAAGGAAGATGGTGGTAAGATTCTTATTTCTATGCATGGCAGGAAATTGGCACTGTACATTTCAACAATATGGTTTCTTAAAGAAGAACAAAATGATATCAAGTAACACACCAACGTGCATGTGTGAAATCTCAGGGAACCCAATTCCTAGATGAAGAGCTATGGGCAACTAATGCTTGCTGAGAGCAGAATCAGTCTTTCTAAGAATGTATATGAATGAAAGGAAGAGATGCCACTAACTTGGGAGAGAGCAGGAAACTCATGGGGAGTGGGTGGAAAGAGGTGAATAAAATGATATAACTATAGTACTTACACCAGAAATTCTCAAATATGAATTAAAATGAATAAAACGTATAATTTTAGTTGTTATTAAGAATAAAATTTATCATTTCTAAACTGTTTTTTAAATACAAAGAAATAAACATAGGCATACAGATCCATGTCATATTCACCATTTGCTCACATTGTTGATTCTGAGAAACACATGAGATTTTGGGAGTCTGAAATCTAAACTTTAAATTTGTAATAGTAAAACTTATGAAAGGATCTCAGTAAGTGAAGAATAATAATAATGTCAGGTAGGGTAAAATAAATCGTACCAAATATATATATATGGCTGATTTTGCTCTAACAAATAATGGTCACATGATTTCAACTTACATGATTTTTATTTTTTCAAGTATTTTCTTCAATGCAAGGGTGACATCCTTATTCCTTAGGCTGTAGATCAAAGGATTCAGCATGGGGACAACAGTAGTATAAAACACAGATGACACTTTCCCTTGTTCCATTGAACTCATTGATGATGGCTGTAAGTACATGAATGCAGCAGAACCATAGAAGATGGCAACAGCAGAGATGTGGGAACTGCAAGTACTGAAGGCTTTGTACTTGCCTTCTGTGGAGCGAATGCGGACAATGCTGGCAATGATGAAATTATAGGAAATAATAATAGTCAGCATTGGAACAAAAATATTCAGAGTACCAAAAAATAGAATCAACATTTCATCGATATAGGTACTAGAGCATGCAAGCTTCAAGAGGGGAAGAATATCACAGAAATAGTGATTGATCACATCTAATTTGCAAAACTGAATCCTAGTAAAGAAGCCCATGTAAACTGATGCACAGAACACAGCAAAAATATATACCCCTGAAATTAAGGAACTGTAAATCTGGTAAGACATGGTTGCATTGTAAAGCAGTGGGTTACAAATGGCAACATATCTGTCATATGCCATTGCAGCTAGCATGTAGCACTCTGCAGCCCCAAAAATGATGAAGAAGTAGAGCTGAATCATGCACCCAGCAAAAGAGATGAGGTTCTTCTCTTTCAGAAAGCTCACCAGCATTTTAGGGGTAACAACTGTGGACTGACAGAAGTCAATGAAGGACAGACTGCTGAGTAAATAGTACATGGGTGTGTGCAGATTGGAACTGAGCCCAACCAATGTGATCATGCCTAGGTTTCCTGCCACAGTTATCAGATAGATTACTATGAAGAGGAAGAAGAGGGGCAGCTGGAGTTCTGGCTTCTCTGAGAGCCCAGCCAAGAAAAACTCAGTCACTGTACAATGGTTTCCTGTTGCCATGTCCTCCATTCAGATCCTGAAAGAGTAAAGGATTTTAAACTTGTTAAACTGGAAGACATTAGAATATCTTGGCCTTCCATATTACTACCTTAACTAAATCACTTTAGATAAATAAATGTTAGCTTTTATTATTATTTTAAATCTCATACTATAAACTAAGAATTCATTTTTCACAAAATACTATTATTGAGTACAAGTTTTCTTATTTTTTATGAGTTCAAAGCATTACCTAAACTGAGATTTAAAGTGGGTATCCATGTTGAAAATTGCCCAGCTGTGTTAAGGAAGCAAGCTTTCTGTAAATGTGTTTTCCTAAATGTAATGTAATCCAAAATGTAATTTCTGATCTCTATAGCTTTTATTTTAAGACATTCCCATTTGTCTAATTCTTCAGATACAGAAAATCTTTAAATACCTAAATGTGGAAATTAAGTGATATCTGAAGAAGCCATTGAATTAATACTGGACACATGGTGCTATCAGAATTTAATACTGGGACACATCATGATATGAAGAAGGGGATCCTTTCCTACTATTAGCACCACCACCACCACCACCACCACCACCACCACCACCACCACCACCACCACCACCACCACCACCACCACCACCACACCACCACCACCACCACCACCACCATCGCTTACTATGACTAAGACTACTTAATAAGACTACAATTATGACTACTACTACTACTGCTACTACTACTGCTACTACTACTACTATTACTACTACTACTACTACTACTACTACTAATAATAATAATACTAATACTAACACTAATACTAATACTACTACTGCTCATTTACTTATTTTCATTCCAGTCCCTTCCCACAGTTGCTAATACCATTCCTTGTTCCCTTACATCCAAGAGGGTGCTCCCACCAAGTCTCCCTCTTTCTTGGGGTTTCAAGTCTCTGGAAGATTAAAGCACATCTCCCACTGAGGCCTAACCAGGTAGACCTCTGCTATATTTGTGCCAGGGTCTTTGGGTAGGCCCATGTATGCTGTGGTTAGTGGCTCAATCTCTGGGAGCTCCCTGGAGTCTGAGTTAGTTGAGAATGATGGTCTTTCTATGGTGTTCCTTCCCTTCAGTTTCTTCAATGCTCCATCTAATTCAACCATACGGGTCCCCGACTTCAGTTCAATGGTTGGGTATAAATATCTGCCTCTGTTTCAGTCAGCTGCTGGTAGGGACTCTTAGAAGACAGTCATGCCAGGCTCTTAGAAATATATCACAGCATCACTAGTAGTGTCAGTCCTTGTGGCTTCCTCCCCATGAGATTGGTCCCAAGTTGGGCCGGCCGTTGGACCATATTTTCTTCAGTGTCTTCTCTTATTCCCTGCAGTTCTTTTAAACAGCAACAGTTCTTGATCAGAAATTTTGACTGTGGGTAGGTAACACTTACCCTTTGCTTGAAGTCCTGTCTATCTCCTGGAGGTGTGTCCCGCGCTATCGTCTCGCCAGCAAGAACACCGCGGACACCAGGATCCTTCTGCAGCAAAGCGTTTATTGCATCTTGAAGAGGAGAGAGACCCAGGGCCCAGAAAGGCGCTGCTTATAAAACCCTAGCACGGCGCGTCCATGCCTGATTGGTTGCTTACCCATGATCTCATTGGCACGCCCTGGGGTGGGTAAAGACTTGGAGCGAACATACTCTTGCACATGCACACACAGCTAGCTTCCTGAAAGGAAGTCGGGCTGGCACAGCAGAAGCCAGCGCCATAATGTAATGGCGAATGCTATCGCGGCTTTCCACGTGGGGTGCAGTGGAAGCCAGTGCCATCTTGTGATGGCAAATGTTATTGCGGCTTTCCACAGAGGTGGACTCTTCAAGTTCCCTCTCCCCACTGTTGGGCATTTTGACTGAGTTCACCCTCTTTGAATCATTAGAGTCTCTCACTTCCTGGGTCTCTGGTATTCTAGAGGGTCTGCCCACTTCTCACATCCTGATTCTGCTTATCTTCATTCATTCTCTTGGCCCCCTGGGCTTCTTTCCTATCTTCCCCCTCCCCATGCCTGATCAGGTTCCTCTTTTCAGCTCACCCTTTCTTCTCACATGCAGGACCCTCCCTCGGCCATGATAATTTTTCCCCATTCTAAGGTGGATTTCAGGATCCTCTCATGGGCCTTTCTGCTTGTTATACATCTTACAGTCTGTGGGTTGTATTCTAGGTATTCTGTATTTTTAGCTAATATCCACTTATCAGTGAGTATATACCATGTATGTCCTTTTTGGTCTGGTTTACCTTCTAATTCTATCCATTTGCTTGCAAAATTCATAATGCCTTCATTTTTAATAGCTGAAAAGTATTTGATTGTATAAATGAGCCAAATTTTCTGCATCCATTCTTTGGTTGAAGAACATCTGGTTTGTTTTCAGCTTAAGGCTATTACAAGTATGGCTGTTAGGAACATGATTGAGCATGTGCCCTTGTGGTATGGTGAGGCATCTTTTAGGTTTATGCCCAAGAGTGGTATAGCTCAGTCTTCAAGTAGAACTATCTCCAGTTTTCTCAAGAACTACCAGATTGATTTCCAGAGTGGTTGTACCAGTTTACAATCACACCGGCAATGGAGGAGTGTTTCTCTTTCTCCACACTAGAAGGTGGAACTAGAAGGTAACCCAGACCTAAAAGGACATACATAGTATATACTCACTGATAAGTGGATAGTAGCAAAAATACAAAATACCTAGAATACAACCCACAGACTTTAAGATGTATAACAAGCAGAAAGGCCTCATCAGCATGTGCTTTCAGTTGAGCTTATGATCTTAACCATTCAGGTATGAGGTGGAATCTCAGGGACATTTTGATTTGCTTTTCTCTGATGACTAAGGATGTTGAACATTTCTTTACATGATTCTCAGCCATGCAAGATTCCTCTGTTGTGAATTCTATGGTTAGCTCGGTAGCCCCTTTTTATTTGGGTTATTTGTTTTTTTTAGGAGGTTACTTACTTCACTTTTTATATATTTTGGAAATTAGCTCCCTGTTGGATGTAGGGTTAATGAAGTTTTTTTTCCTCAAATCTGTAGGCTGCTGATTTGTAATACTGACTGTATCTTTTACCATACAAAAGCTTTCCATTTCATGAATTCCCATTTATAAATTCTTGATCTTTGAGCCTAAGACTATTCTGTTCAGAAAATACCCCCCCTGCTCCCTGCCCCCATGCCAATGAGTTTGAGGCTCTTTCCCACTTTTTCTTCTATTAGATTCGTTATATCTGGTTTTATATTGAGGTCCATTTGGACTTGAATTTTGTGCAATGTAATAAATATGGATCTGTTTTCCTTTTCCTACATATAGACCACCAGTTAGACCTGCACCATTTATTGAATGTTTTTCCCCCCACTGTATGTTTTTGGTTTTTTTGTCAATGATCAAATGTCTATATATGTGTGAGTTTACTTCTTTGTTTTCAGTTCTATTCCAATGATAACCTGCTTGTTTCTGGAGCAATATTATGAGGGTTTTATCACTATTACTTTGTAGTATAGCACGACATCATGGGTGTTTATGTCCTCAGGAGTTCTTTTACTGTTGAGAATTGGGTTGGCTATCCTGCATTTTGTGTCTTTCCTTATGAAGTTGAGAATTGCACTTTCCAACTCTGCAAAGAATTGTGTTGGAATTTTGGTGGGAATTGCATTGAATGTGTAGATTGCTTTTGGTTAATCATACCAAGCCTTGAGCATAGAATATCATTCAATCTTCTGAGAACTTTTTAATTTCTTTTTCAGGGAATTAAAGTTTGTGTCATAGAAATCTTTCACTTGCTTGGTAAGAGTTAAAGCAAGATATTTTATACTATTTGTGACCATTATGGAGAATTTTTTTTCCCAATTTCTTTCTCAGACTGTTTATCATTTGTAAGGAAGGCTACTGGTTTGTTTGAGCTAATTCTATATTATGCCATTTTGCTGAAGTTGTTTATCAGCTGTAGAAGTTCTCTGGTACAATTTTGGGTGTCACTTATGTATAAAATCTTACCATCTGGAAATAGTAATATTTTGAATTCTTCCTTTCTAATTATATCCCATTTATCTCCTTTGGTTGTCTAATTGATCTTGCTAGAACTTTGAGTACTATATTGAATAGACAAAGAGACAATGCGCAGCCTTGCACTTTCTCAGATTTTGGTGGGATTGCTTCTAGTCTCTTTTCATTTAAATTTATGTTGGCTGTTTTTTTGCTATATATATTTTTTATTACATTTAGGTATGTACCATGAATTCCTGATCTCTTCAAGATTTTAACATGAAGTAGAGGCCAATAATAGTCAACCTCAGGACTGAAATCAACTAGTGAGGACCAAAGAGAACCATACAAAAATAAACAAAACTAAGAGCTGGTTCTTTGAGGAAATCATCAAGATAGATAAATCCTTAGCCAAATTAACTAAAGGGCACAGAGTCAGTATCCAAATTAACAAATTCAAAAATTAAAAGGAACATAAAATAAGAGAAACTGAGGAAATTCAAAGAATCATCAGAATCAACTACAAAAACTATATTCTACAAAACTGGAAAATTTAAAGGAAATTAAATGATGATTATCTAGACAGATACCACATGCCAAATTTAAATCAATATCAGGTAAACTAACAATCCCATAACCCCTAAAGAAATGGAAATAGTCATCAACAATCTCCAAATCAAAAAGAAAACAAAAACAAAAACAAGAAAAAAAACAGGGACAGATAGTTTTAGTTCAGAATTCTACCAGACATTCAAAGAAGAGGTAATACCACCACTCCCATGGAATAGAAACAGAAGGGACACTAACTCATTCTATGAAGCCACAGTTACTCTGCTACGTAACCCACACAAAGACCCAACAAAGAAACAATTTCCTTTATGAATATTGATGCAAAAATACTCAATAAAATTCTCACAAACTGAACCCAAGAACATATAAAACCACCGTTAACCATGACAAAACAAGCTTCATCCCAGAGACGCACGGATGGTTCAATATGTGGAAATCCATCAACATAATGCACTATATAAACAAACTCAAGGGAAAAAGCCATATAATCATCTCATTAGAGGTCTTTGAAGAATGGAATTCGTATTTGGGAAACATTCTTCACAGAAACAGAATCAATCAACAGTGATTTCAGAGTGAGGACTTTTAGAAAAATTTCATATATTCAGCCACATCACTCTCCAATGGCACTGTTCACTAATACAATGTAATTTTATTTTTTAAGAAAATATCTCTCACTCAGGAAACCTTCAGTATGTTTGTGTATGTATTTGTCTGTGCGTGCACATGCACACATGAGCATTTGCATGTGTGCATGCATGCATGTGTGTGAGTGTGTGTGTGTGTGTGTGTGTGTGTGTGTGTGTGTGTGTTCTTAGCTCATATTGACATTCTCTCAATGAAAAATAGGGTATTTCCACATAATAAAACAAGAAAAACAGTCTCAGTTCAGTTTTTCTCTTTCCATTCATACATTGTGAACTTAGAAGAAATGCAATTAAGAGACACATTAATTAGAATAAATATAATTATTATTCTCTATCCTATTTTATTCTGAAACACATAGTTATTTTGTGCACATTTCCTAACCAAATTAGAATTTAGTCATTAAAAAGTAAAATAATTGAAATGTTTTAAGATGTAAACATTTATGTCTTGCATAGATAACCTCTTAAATCTCAAAAGGCTAACAGATTTAAGTAGACAGAATGAAGGATCATTGAAATGGGAGTCCGTTTGTCCTGTGGAAGACCGATGCCCCAGTGTAGGGAAATGCTAATGCAGTGAGAGAGAATTGGGTGAGTGGGTCCAAGAGTACTCTCAAAGAAGTAGGGCAGAGGGAGTGGCATAGGGGGTTTGCAGAGGGGAAACTGAGAAGGGGGACATCATTTGAAATGTAAATAAATAAAATAATCAATAAGAAAAGAAAAAGAGAAGAAGAAAGTAGACAGGAATGATAGATGGTCTTGAAGATGACGTTGAGAAAATTATTGGCAGCTTTGGAAGAATCCAACTTCAGGATGTTTTAGAAACTGACAAAAATAAAGAAAAATCAAAGCATACAAAGATTCCTATCATAAAATAAGAGGGGCCAAAAGAACTGTAGGAGCAATAAAATAATGAGAAGTTCTGTGAAAACCTCTGTACTTAACCTGACCTAGCCAATGTCATCCTGATTTCACAGAAAGAGCCACTGCCTCAATAACCCACATTGGACAACTCACCACAATGTGGTGTGAGGGGGGATTTCTCTCCCCACTGAGCTATGCACTACTAATTATTCTGAAATGGGGAAGACATTGTATTTAATTGCGTTCTTCCTAATAAGATCTCCATAATTCAATGTATAGTTCTAAACTTAAGGTCACTCAGATGATGTAGTTAAAATGAATGTATAAAAAAGACAAAGTCATGAATGTGTTTAACAGACTTTTAGAGATGAGGGCTTATAAAGAGCAATACTAAACAGAGAATGATGAGGGCAGTACTCATTAGAATGTGTGTGTCCCTTTGTCTGTGTCTGTTTCTGTGTATGTCCGTATGTATGTATGTATGTATGTATGTATGTATGTATGTATGTATGTATGTATGTATGTATGTATATACATGTAAAAAGTTGTCAAAAACTTTAATAAAAGTTAAAAAAATAATTAGTATTTCATCTAAATTAACTACAGTTCTCTTCCAATGGCTCAAAAATCATTGTGAATGGGATTAGGAGGCCTATGGGGTTAAAGTGGTTGATGACTACAGGAACGCAATGTATCTGGGCACAGCAGAGCTGTCGCTCTTGAGTCACCCTGATTTTGGCAGCATACCCAGGATATTTGTAAGTGAAAGCCAGATGTCATGCTGATATGGAGAGTTTGGACAGAGTTCACTCTAGCTAAGGAATTACTGGCAGTCTATAACTTCTGAGAGAGGACATATTAATCAATTGTTAAAGTGTACTACCAGACAAGTGTCCATATGACAAATAGCAACCATATACACAAGAATATATGGAAGGGGCAAATTGGCCATGATGGAAAAGGAATAACAACAGGAAACAAAGCTACATGGAAAGGCAAGGAGAATAGACTTGGGAAGAGTTGTTGGCCAGTGAGGACCCATCAGCCCCTTCAAAAATCCCAGGCTCTTCTCAAATCTATTGGTTGTATTCCACTGCCCAATGGTATGAACTTGTTGCTAAAGGAACCCTCTAGTTCGGTCACAGACCATTGATATATCTGGCTTGGCCTGAAAGTTTCATCACCAGTGGACAGCTTTCATGATGCTGGATGCTGAACACTACTATGGACACTACTGGAGAGAAGTAGTCTTAACAATCTTATACAGCTGTGAAGCCTGTGAGCTACATTAACATTTGGAAGACATTTTCATTGGTACAATGGTATCATGAACACCATGGGAATATTGAGCCATGTTCTTCTACAAGTTGAAACATATACCTAACAAAGGACTTTTGTCAGACAAAGGACCTGAAATACTCTTAAAGTTTTAAAAACTATTATCCATGAATATTGAAGTTTATACTGTTCCTAAATTGACACTGAATAATTGAAACATTGCATGTATATATTTTTGTTGGTTGTTTTCTTAGTTTTTTTTTAGAATATTTGTTTCTAAGTGCAATGGATTCATGGATGCTATTCTAATACCTATTAAGCAAATTACAGTAATACCTGCACTAAAAATTATGATTATCTTTTTCTTACTTTTTGAGTTGTACCTTTTCTCACTAGGCAACGGGATATTTCTATTTGCTGTTCCATAGGATTAAGCCTGCTTTGCTTGTATAAATTCTTCACTACAATCATTATATTTGCTATTTTTGTATGTCAAACATGAATTCTGCATTCCTACTTTAATATTATGTCCCCATATTAAATCATATTTCAGTTGAATTCCTCAAATTAAGAAGTAAAATAGCACAAAATATGAACAAGTTAGCAGCAAATATCAAGAAGTCAATATAATAAAATACACATAATTCTCATATTTTGGATACTTCAAGTTGGCCTGTGAGAATTTCAAGAAAAATTTAAGGACAGAAGAATTTATCATAGAAATGTTATTAATATTTAATAACATAAAGAAATTAAGTCTCACTTATGGATAGGTTTGTCATAATACAATTAGAGGAGTTCACAAATAAAGTCATAGCATTTAAGACTCCAATACATTTTCCTACTGGGTCATTTTAGACCTTACAGTAAAAAAATCAGTGTATCTTATAAAATCATACATCTTAAAAGAATAAAAGTAACAGAATCTGAAAACTCAAGATGTATATAGTGCAAAATACTAAGCTTCCTTACTGAATCTCTTCATTTTGATATGCATGTACACTATTGGCAGGGGCATTAATTTCTTTTAAAAATATTCTGTTCATCAGTTTTATGTGCTTGTTTATACAAAGTATGTGCACATTAGAAAACTAGAGAACATCTCTGGACAGGATACTTTCTCTTTCTATCATGCAGGTTCTGAGGATTGAATTTATGTCATCAGGATTGCATGGCAAGAGCATTATCCTCTGAGTCATTTTGTCTGCCCTGTTAGTGCCATAATTTCTCAGAGAGTAATGTACTTAGATGCTCTTCAGTAAGATAATATGATATGAAGTATGCATTAATGTATTTTCTAGTGTTAAAATTCTGAGAAGTCACATATGATGATTACAACACTAATAAAAATTTCAAATGCAAAAATGTAAACCTGTTTAAGAAGAAACAAATGCTATTGCATTTTTCTTAGCCTTATATCCAAAAGAAAACTGAATCTGATGAAGACTTCCTCTTTAATGTTCTGCTCTTCTCAAGATCAGCTCTACATTATTACAGCTGTAAGTGGTTACTATTCTATTTCTAGGCTTTTAATATTATATCAACTGTCCACATTCTATCCTCAGTTACTTAAGCCAGTGCCATTACCCCCTTGGTCATTATTATATTTGGAAGTTATATTTTAATGTAGATAGACTGGTAGCTTATAAAACCCTTAAAACATTCTTAAAATTATTTATTCATGCCTGAAATTTATTTAATATATAGCTTTTAACCCTATGTCCATTTTATGAATAGAAATTTCATGACATATCTGAACCACCTAAAAAATAAAAATAAAAATGTATTATAAAAATATAAAAATAGTTCTGCACTTGAAATCCACTAAGTTGAGTGAAATCATTCTAATATCTTTCTGCCATCTTTCTCCCCATGCCCACATTTCCTTCCTTCTACCTCTATCATAGCTTCTTCCTCTTCATCTCTCTCTAATTATTTCACTGCAGTAGTAGTGAGTAAAGTGATATTGATTCTACTTTAAAGAATTTACAACCTAAACCTGTCTGAATATCATGTATTAATAAGAATGGGATCTAAATATGTGATAAAATATACAGATAAAATAAAAGTAGGAGGGAGAGGCAAAAAAGTCATAATTGAATTGGTTATTATTGCATGCTCACTGGCTAATATTGCATATGGAAATGTACCAATATTCACACTAATGTTGTATAATAAACTAAATTTGAGTAAATTCACAACCAGAAAAATTTGAGTACCATCAATATTCCAAGATTTTACACTTATATTTTTATGAATTTTATACATTTACATGTAGTATATGCATTGTTTTATATATTATTTAAATTTATTTAACACTTATAAATATGTTTATATACATATTATATGTTATTTACATATTTATATAAATTCCTATATTTGTCATTCGTGAAAAAGGGTTTTGCTATCCACTTATTCCAATGTCTATAGAATCAATATGGTTCTCTGAAACTTCATTTTGCTGTCATTATAACTTATGCTTCTCAATGATTATCAGAACAAAATAAAAATTCAAAATATGTTATGCTTAAGCATAATTGTTACAAATTACATACCTAACAAAAACTTACTTTAGTGGGTTATAAATTCTATAATATAGAAGATAATATTTAATTTTATAATTGAAATTAATTACTTGAATTACAGGTATCATGGTAGGAATTACAGATTAAGAGGATTTTTATACAGTCCAACAATATGAAAGGTTTTCCTTTTTTACTTAAATTTGAAAGGGACATCACTCATTTCTCATGGTAAGGGGTATAACATGTGGCCAGAATCCCTTAAAAGTTACTACAACCTCAAAATGAGTTGAACTTACTACATATTAAAAATAAACATAAAATATGAAATCAGTTTTAAATGTTTTATATATTAAAACAGTGGAAATAAATTAAACAAGGACAAATTTAATAACCCTTAAATTGGTTTTTAAGTGATTATTGATATTCAACATAAATATATTCAGTCCAATTCATATATAATAAATATATACTGTTAAATAAATGAAACAACAGAATTAATAGACTAAGAGCAATTGAAAGGAGATTCATAACTTTTCATGAAAAACAAATCTTAGAATGGAGCAAATTATACTATACTATTATAATTTATCCTAATATGTTATTACACAGTGATTTCTGAAATATTTCTCATGTGGCTTCTCAGCTGAGGAGCTGTTGAATTAAAAAGGCTGTTAAGTCAAGAGATCATAATGATGCCTGAGGTTTGGACCATTAGTGATTCGCCTCTTAATTATCATCTTTTATCATAGCCTTACCTCTCCATAGGCTTTGTTAAGGCTCCCATTTCTTCTGTGTTCCATGAAGTTAGCAAACACTAATATAAACCTATTTGCTATCATGCTATATTTCAAGCCATGACATTTACTGTGGATGTTTTAGCTAAGGAAGGGTCATTGACGAGATAAAACACAAAAGTTGACAGATGTGTGAAATATATTTAAAGGTGATTTAATTAGTACACAGCTTGCAGGTTTTAAAACATTTTGTAATGATTAAAAGCATAAAAGATACATACTTTAATAATCATAAGGGAATTATATATCAGTTTGATATTTAAAAAGGGAAAACCATATTATCCATGCTCATAGACTATATTGCACACTAAATCTAATGACAATTGACTTTCTTTGAATTTTATAAATCTATAGAAGCAATTTTCTTAACTTTATTTGTAAATTCACAATTGTCCACCCACCTTGATTCGTCTGAATTCTTCATATGTGATGGGCACATATAGTTACTTAGAGTTCCTAGATTTTATTACAGTTATTTCTTGTCTATACTTTAGAATACTATTCATTTTCCTTGAAAAAGTATTGCTAAGACTTTTTTCTTTGTTATCTGGTAAATATGTACTTCCTTTTATATCCCATCAAAATATATGGCTGGCATATTTTGATTTTCCAAAACCTTATAATGGATTCATCCTATCTAAAACATACTCATTATATTCTAATTTCTGAACACCATACTTCATTGGTTAAAACTACACTAGTAGCCAGATGAACAGTTGAACTTCTTAGCCAGTCTCCTCAATAATACATGCAGCCCACATTATACATTTTATGTTGCTTTTAGAAATAAGGAAATAATTAGAAGAATGAATGGGGAAATTCAGCTACTTCTGACTGACTTTTGAAAGTGATTATTTCAGGCCTTGTAGTCCCAAATGATAAGTCTGAAAATAAGAGACAACACATACCATACTTCTATGTGAACACTACCATACTTCTCCTGAATTCTCAATACCTACATTTATTTGCTGTTTGTATATGACACTAATCAGGAATTAGCAGAAGGAAGAACTCAGTGTTCCACAGACAATATTCAGAATACAAGGCTCAGTGTTCAATGGCAATAGTACCTTAGAGCATACTTTCCACCTAAAGTCATCTTCTTCTAGGACTCACCTAGTTGTGTCTCTGCAGTTTTGATTTCACACCAGCAGTCACCTGAGCAGTTGTGAAGCCCTGTCCTGAGGTTAACTTCTTCAGTTAATCTATGTCAGAAAGTAAACATTCCCTAAGGATGTTCATTAGTATACGAATATGCAGATGATGAAAATAAGCAATTATCTGTGCTAATTCCCCAGTTGCCAAGTTATTGTTTGAATGGTTCTGCTTATATATCCCAGTCATAAATATTTTGGATAAAATGAGCAGGTACATACTAAAGAATCAATACATATACCATGAGAATGGGAATGTGACATAGGCTCAATACATTGAAGTGTTGATGACATAGACTTCAAATGACAGTAAAGTGTCCACAATAATATATTAAAGAAGAAAGGAAAGTAAGATCCAATAAAGACGAGACCAGAAAGTCGATTTTCAGGGTAGTTGTCAAACTAGAAATCAGCATCACATAAATTGACCAAATTGTCAAAATTTTAGACATATGTTCATTTGATGATTGTGAGATTTTTTAAACCAACTGTACAATCAAAGAGATATGAAGTTGATGGGGTTGATGTTATAAAGTAGCTAGATGGATTCTCTCCCTGGTATTGCATTTACTTTTGTCTTTATGAAGGATATGTGATCACTTTCGTAAAGGAAATAGTACTGGACAATTATAGAAATTATATATACCAAAGATATTTGAATAAATGATTAAATATTGACAAGTGGATTGAAATGAATAATAACACTTGAAACAATGTTTCACTTAGTAAGTCTATTCTAATAAGTAAATATCATTCAGTTTAGATACGTGATTTTTCCTCATATTTCATTCAGGGCAGTACTGACATCCTTATTCCTTGAATGTAGATCGAGGGGTTGTACATGAGCATGACAATGATATAAAGCATGGAGGGCACTTTTCCTTGGCCTATGAAGATGCCTAATGATGTCTGTAAGTACATGAATGCAGCATACCCAAAGAGCACAGCAATGGTATAGGTGGGGGAGCAGTAGGTACTGAAGGCTTTATAAGTAGACTGAATGCTAAGGATAGTGGCAAAGATGAATATGTAAGAAGTGAGAATATCCAAGTTTGGGACAACAATGTGAAGTGTACCAAAACATAGAATCAAACATTCTTTAACACAAGAACTTCATCTGAAGTGGGGAAGTATTTTGTGGGGAAGATCATAGAAATGGTGGTTGATCACATATAAGTAACAGAACTGTTCTCTGATCATGAAGCATGTATGAGCTGATGTACAAATGGAACCAATAATATATTCAGCTAATACCAGGATAAAAGAAATCTAATAGATCATGGTCACATTGTAAACCAAGGAGATATATGGCAACCTATGAGTCATATACAATTGCAGATAACATGTGACACTCTGTGATGACCAAAATGAGGAAGAAAGAGAAATGAGCCATGTATTGAGGGTAATAGATGTGGTTGTTTTCTGTCACAATTAAGGACAGACTACTAAGGAAATACTACATGGATGTGTGCAGGTGGGAACTGATCTCACCCAGATTCCTGACCACAGTGACTATATAGTTTCTTATGAAGTGGAGAAAGAGTGGCAGCTGAAGTTCTGTCTTTTTAGAGAATTCAGTTACTATAAACTAATGAACCCTGCACTATTTTCCTGCTGCCATATCCTGTGTTAAAATTGTGAGGAAGAAAGAAATGTATTTCTATTATAATGATTTTCTTAATGTCTTAAATTTAGAATAAAAATTTTCATACCTGTAACCTTTAGCTATGTATAATTATAACCTATTTATGTTTATTAAACATAAAGAAACATATGTTAACAAGATTTCTTAATTTAATATTTAACTGGCATTATTTTTAAAAAAAAAAAGAATGTATGCAATATGAAATACAGCCCATGGTCTCAACAGGATGTGTATAATGGATGTATGTATGCCTGAATATGTAGGTATGTATGTGCATATATATTCATATACATACACATATGCATATATTTACATACCTATACTTGTGGTACGTGTGTGTGTTTCTGTGTAGGTTTTGAATTTGAGAATAAACTGGGAGCAGAAGAGAAGTTGTATGGGAGTGAATTAAGTGGAAATGATAAAAATAGAGTGCTTTTATATAAAATTATAAGAATAGTAAATTAAATTAAAAGCTATTTTGGGGCTTGCAAGATTGAATTCTTAAAGTCAGTGAAAATGACCAAATATCTGAAATTATACCCTTCCTGAAACCAATACCTCAACCTTTCCAAAATTCTCTAAGAAATGAGCAAAGCTCTTCTTTACAGAAATTTCCTATTCATATATTTTTTTAAATGTGTCAATAAAGTTATCAAATATTTTTATTAATTAAACCTCTTCAGTTTCACTTTCATACATGCAAAAAATATGCTCTAATTATTCTCAACTTTGGTGTCTGGCAATGACCACTGTCATCTGCACAATTACTAACGTTCTTGCATTTTTTGTTTGTTTATTGGATTTTGTTTAGCTATCCACTAAGTGTAGCCAAAACAATTTATATTGCTATACTTCTAAGCTATCCATTGAAGATTATCAATGAGTTCACACTTCATGAGAATAACTAGTACTCTCTGAAATACTTTCAGTAGCCATTAGCTCACACAGAAGTATGTAGAACTTCAGCAGCAGCAGCTCCCCTGCCCAGAACTAATTGGCTAAGCCATTCTTGTGTAAGACTAGTGCAAACAACCAGAGTTATTCTGGGTTCCAGAATATAATAGTAACATGTCCCAGAAATGTTATTTGATATTGAATATTATTAAACTTTAACAGCATGTATAACACCTAGCATACAATCAACTGAATAGTATAATCTACATTTGAGCCATTAATTGCTTCTGGACCAATTTGTGAAAATAGCAGAATCAGTTGTGGTTAAATAGTGACACACAATGTCAATGTCATTATATTCCTACCTACATCCAGTCATTTAATAGTGGCACCTGTGCTCAGGTACCACACATCTGCCTGGTCACATTTTCCTGGGCAAATGTCCTGAACAGCATTCTCTCAAAATTCTGTCTATAGAATGTTCCATCTCTTATTTCCTTACTTAGTTTGAGGCTATCAGTTTTGTTATTGACAGGTACCACATCGGTATAGATACAAGATAATTTCTCTATGGGTAATCAGATACCATATTCTGGCTTCTGACAAGGAAAGAACATAGTATACATACATGTGTGAAACAAAAGATCAATAAAAATAAACTTGAAAATTAAATAAGTGATTACAGAAAGTATACAAACATGTATAAGACTGCTTTATAATGAACTAAAAACACGAAAATCTTAGCAGCATAAAATTTTGAATATCTGTCTAAATTAAATTGTAAACATTTTGAATGTATTTTTATTTTATTATTTGGAACATTGTTCTTTGTTTTCATTAAACTTCACAGAATTATTATAGAACTTTGAAAATTATCTATGCAAAGCAAAATTGGTCCTCAATAATCATAAGCACAAACTAAAACTATTGGAGTCTATCTGTTACATTTTCTCACAGTTGTTTAAAATTGAGAATTTGATATGAAGATCACACACAGAGTTAGAAAGAGCAATTCACAAATTCATTTGGAATAACAAAAAAAAAAAAGAAAACCAGGATAACAAAAACTATTCTCAACATTACCCCTAACTGGAAATTGTATTACAGAGCAATAGTGATTAAAAACTGCATGGTGTTGGTGCAGAGACAGGCAGATAGATCAATGGAATAGAAGACCCAGAAATGAACCCACACACTTATGATCACTAGATCTTTGACAAAGGAGCTAAAATCATCCAGTGGGGGGGGGGGGTAGCATTGTCAACAAATGGTGCTGGTTGAACTGGAGGTCAGCATGTGGAAGAATGCAAATTGATCCATTCGTAACTCCCTGAACAAAACTCAAGACCAAGTGGATCAAGAATCTTCATGTAAAACTAGATACAATGAAACTAATAGAAGAGAAAGTGGAGAAAGAGCATTGAACATATTTCACAAGGGAAAATTTCCTGAAAAGAACACTAGGAACTTATGCTCTAAAATCAACAGTCGACAAATGGGACATCATAAAATTTCAAAGCTTCTGTAAGGCAAAGGACACTGCCAATAGGACAAAATGGCAACCAACAGTTTAGAAAAACATCTTTCTCAATTCTACATCTTATACAGGACTGATATTCAATATATACAATGAATTCAAGAAGATAGACTCCAGAGAAGCAAATAAACCTATTAAAAATAGGGTACTCTTCTTAGGTGAATTTATTTCTTTTTGGTCTAGATTTTTCAGGGGTGCTGTCAAGCTGATAGTGTGTGCTTTCTCCAGTTTTTGTTTGCAGACACTCAGAGTTATGAGTTTTCCTCTTAGCTCTGCTTTCATTGCATTTTATAAGTTTGGGGTTATTGTGCCTTCAATTTAATTAAATCCTAAAAAGTCTTTAATTTCTTTCTTTATTTCTTCAATGACCAAATTGTTATTGATTAGAGTGTTGTTCAGCTTCCCTATGTGTGTGGATGTCCTATTGATTTTATCGTTATTGAAGATGTGCCATAGTCCGTGGTCATTTGATAGGATGCATGGGAAGAGGAGTAGATGGCAGGAAATAATCAAACACAGAAGAAACAAATCAACCAAGTAGAAACAAAAAGAACTATACAAAGAATCAACAAAACCAGGAGCTGGTTCTCTGTAGAAACAACAAAATACATAAACCCTTACCTAGAGAAACCAGAGGGCAGATAGACAGTATCCAAATCAATAAATCAGAAATAAAAATGGAGACATAACAACAGAAACTGAGGAAATTGAAAAAAATTATCAAATCCTACAACAAAAGGCTGTACTCATAAAACTAAATAATAGGGGTTGGGATTTAGCTCAGTGGTAGAGCGCTTGCCCTAGCAAATGCAAGGCCTTGGGTTCGGTCCTCAGCTCCAAAAAATAAAATAAAATAAAATAAATAAATAAATAAATAAATAAATAAATAAATAAATAAATAAATAAATAAAAATATGGATGAAATGGATAATTTTCTAGACAGACAACAGGAACCAAAGTAAAATCAGGAACAGATAAACCACCTTAATATTCCTATAAACCCTAAAGACATAGGCGCAGTCATTAAAAGTCTCCCAACCAAAAAAAAGCCCAGGATCAGATGGGTTTAGTGCAAAATTCTATCAGATCTTCAAAAACAACCTCATATCAATACTCTTCAAAACATTACACAAAATAGAAATAGAAGGAGCTCTGCCCAATTGATTCTATGAAGCCATAATTGCACTTACACGTAAACCACACAAAGACCCAACAGAATTTCAGACCAATTTCCCTCATGAATATCAATTCAAAAATTCTCACAAACCAAATCCAAGAACATATCAAAATGATCATTTATGATGATCAAGTAGACCTCCACATAAAACCAGACAACCTGAAACAAATAGAAGGAAAAATGGGGAAGAGCCTCGAACACATAGACACAGAGGAAAAAAATCCTGAACAGAATGCCAATGGCTTATGCTCTAAGATAAAGAATCGACAAATGGGACTTCATAAAATTGCAAAGCTTATGTAAGGCAAAGGGAACTGTCAATAGGACAAAACCGCAACCAACAGATTGGGAAAGGTCTTTACCAATCCTATATCAGGAAGAGGACTAATATCTAATACATACAAGGAACTCAAGAAGTTTGTCTCCAGAAAAATCAAATAATCCAATTTAAAAAATGGGGTACATAACTAAATAAAGAATTGTCAACTGAGGAATACTGAATGGCTGAACAGCATCTAAACAAATGTTCAACATCTTTAGTCATCAGAAAAATGCAAATCAAAATAACCCTGAGATTCTACCTCATACCAGTCAGGATGGCTAAAGTAAAACCTCAGGTGCCAGTAAATGCCAGCGAGAATGTGAAGAAAGAGGAACACTCCTCGTTTGTTGGTGCGATTGCAAGCTGGTACAACTACTCTGGAAATCTATCCGGTGGTTCTGCAGAAAATTGGACATATTACTATCTGAGAACCCAGCTATACCACTCCTGGGCACACACCGAAAAGATGCTCCAATATACAACAAAGACACATGCTCCACTATGACATAGCAGTCTTATTTGTCATAGCCAAAAGCTGGAAAGAACCCAAATATCCTTCAACAGAGGAATAGATACAGAAAATGTGGTATATTTACACAATGGAGTACTACACACCGATTAAAAAACAATGAATACCTGATTCTTAGGCGAATGTATGTAACTAGAAAATATCATCCTGAGGTGAGGTAACCTAATCTCAGAAAAATGCATATAGTAAGTCCTCACTGCTAAGTGCATATTAGCACAAAAAGTTCAGATCATCCAAGATAGAGTCCACAGACCACATGAAGCTCAAAAAGGATGATCAAAAGCAGATGCTTCACTCCTTCTTAAAAGAGGGAGCAAAAATATTCATAGGAGGCGATATGGAAGCAAAGTTTGGAGCAGAGTCTGAAGGAATGACCATTCAGAGCCTGTCCCACATATGCCTCATATATATATATATATATATATATATATATATATATATATATATATATATATACAGCCACCAATACTAGATAAGATTGATGAAACTAAGAAGTGGATGATGACAGGAACCAGATATAGATGTCTCCTGAGAGACACAGCTAGAGCATGTCAAATACAGAGGCGAAAGCTCACAGCCAACCATTGAACTGAGAATGGGATCTCCATTAGAGGAGTTAGAGAAAGGATTGAAAGAGCTGAAGGGCCTTGCAACCCCATAAGAGCAACAATGCCAACCAACCAGAACTTCCAGGGACTAAACCACTACCCAAGACCATCCATAAACTGATCCATGGCTCCAAGTGCATTTGTAGCAGAGGATGGCCTTGTTGAGCACCAATGGAAGAAGTCCTTGGTCCTGCCAAAGTTGGACCCCCAGTGTAAGGGAATGTCAGGGGGTGGGAATGGGGTGTGGATGTGGAGGGGAATGCCCTAATAGAAGAAAGGGAGAGGGATGGGATAGGGGCTATGTCTGAGAACCAGGGAAAGGGAATAATATTTGAAATGTAAATAAAAAAACATCCAATAAAAAAGAAAAAAAGAGTGAGGGAAGAGCATGTTATTAGGAAATGTCTTCCTTTATCTTCTGAACAATATTTTTTGGACAGACCTGAAGAATAATGATGTCAAAAGAGTCATTGTTAACACCTAAATTAAAATATAAATTTTTGGCATCCAGTAATCACAGAAACTATTGGATGGAGAAATCACACAAAACACTTTGTTATTTTTCTCAGCAGGAGATTTGGGGACTCAGGTACCACTGAAGGTGAAGGTCACTAAAAGCCAATAAAACTTTTTTTTTATGATCCTATACAATTCTTTGCTCTTTTTTGATATTTTCTTTATTTGCATTTCAAATGTTATCCCCTTTCCTGGTTTCCCCTCAGGAAATTCCCCTGTATCATCACCCTTCTCCCTCTGCTTCTATGAGGGTGCTCCCCCACCAACCCACCTACTTCCTCCCCCAGCCCTGGCATTTCCCTACACTGGGGCATAGAACCTTCACAGGACCAAGGGCCTCTCCTCCCAACAAGGCTACTCTCTGCTACATATATGGCTGAATCCATGGGTCAATCCATATGCACTCTTTGGTTGGTGGTTTAGTTCCTAGGAGCTCTGGAGTTTCTGGTTGGTTGATATTATTGTTCTTCCTATGGGGTTACAAATTAAAACTTTCAAATGAGCTGGTTACTTCCTAAGACAAGTGATTTGAATTCCTGCTCATTAGTTCTAACAGCAAAATAGGAGTTTCTTTCCATGTAGTTCTTTGTGTAGGATTCAGGTCGTGTAGGCTGCCACTATAAAAAATTAAATGAACTAATACCTAAGAGGCACTCTTAGTAATTAATTCGTTTAATTACTAAGTAATTAATTAGTAAGGAATTAATAAGTAATTAAGTTATTCTTAGTTAATTAGCTATGTTTATATTACTCTAACATAATCTTTAGAATTTTAGTCTAACTGGGAGTTTCACATTCTCTTTGAAATCTAGCAATCATGTTGGATGTCAGTTGTCTTTTAAAATACACCTGGTTATTAGATTCTGATTGATAAGACAATACTTTCTGTGTCTTATCATTATAAGCATTAAACTTCCAATTAGTATACAGTACTAGCTCAGGCTAGCCTGTCTAAAACTGTCAAAAACATGCCTTCTAATAAGTGAGAGCATTTCTTCTTCCATTTACAGGAACGTACCACATACAGGGAGGTGGATCCTCCATGCAAGAAACTTAATGATGATTTATATTTGAGAACCATGCCAGGAAAGTCTAGTTCTTTCTTTTTAGTAAACTTTCCTAAAAGAGAAACTAAGAAAGTTAAATCCTAGGTTATTTACACTATCTTGCTCTTTCATGGAAACATGTTGAAAGTCTCTTTTTCTGAAGCTTCTTCTCCTCCAGATAATAACTTTCAGAGTGGCACATGTTACTAGTCATAAAACAATTTTATAATTTTATTTTTTCCTATGTGAATAGCTGATACAGATAAAAGTTACAGTGAAAAAATAAACTTCTGAGTCTGAAACTCAGAAAGGTAGGCAAAAAAGTAGGGTAACTCTACATGAGGAAGAAACATGATTACAGATTGTAGGGAAGTGAGTAGGAGTCAAGCAGTATCAATAACAATGTTGAACAGATAACCACAGTGGTACAAAGTACACCCATTCTTCTTTTTCATTGCCTTGTATGTTAAGATAGTGTAATCACCTTGTGTGTAGGACTCTAACAGATTCTGTCCTTTGCTTATAGTAACACTATTTGTAGTTCTAGATAATGTTATGAAAATCAGAATTTTTGATTGTTATGCATTTTTGATTGCTTAACTTACACAAGAAAGCAAAATATTTTAAAATAATTTGTGAATTAACCAAAAAAAGACATCTACAATTGTTGAGATAATCAAAGGATAGAAAAGAAATTTTAATCCCAACTTAATAGGCTTGCCTAATAGAGCAGTATTAATATATGTAAGTATAACCAACCAGACAAAGGAATTTAAAATACCTTCAGGAGAGGATTAAGTGACTAACTGTGAATGAACACAGGTTTTACTAGAGAATAACATTTCTCCATGGATATGAATCTGAGAATCCTCTTCTACATTGGTACATTTTCCAAATAAAAATGGACAACTAAGAATCACATATTTAGGGTTATCAAATTCTGCTTATAGAGTATATCTTCCAGCAGTAATTGCCAAGAAAATCTATTCTTTGTTTTGAGGAAACATCTTTCGTAGTAACCTTTTGAGGGCAACTTTGACTTCTTTATTTCTCAGGCTGTAGATCATGGGATTCAACATCGGCACAACAATGGTATAAAATACAGATGACACCTTCCCTTGTTCCATGGAGCTGATTGAAGATGGCTGTAGATACATGAATGTTGTAGAACCAAAGAAAAGAGCAACAGCCAAGATGTGGGAGCTGCAGGTGCTAAAGGCCTTAAATCTTCCCCCAGAGGATTTAATGTGCAGGATGCTGACAATGATGAAGACATAAGAGCTAATGATGGTCATGACTGGTACAATAATATTAAATGCACTGATGGAGTGTCCTAGTACTTCGTTGATAAAAGCACTAGAGCAAGATAGCTCAAGTAATGGGAAAAGATCACAAAAATAGTGATTTATTTTATCAGCCTTACAGAAAAACACTCTTACCAGGAAGACTGTGTGAGCTGTAGCACTGAGTAAGCCAACACCATACACCATAGCTACCATCAACAAACAGACTTGAAAGGACATGGATACATTGTATAGCAAAGGGTTAGAGATAGCCACAAAACGGTCATATGCCATTGCACCCAGCATGTGACATTCTGCAACAACAAAAACACAGAAGAAATAGAACTGAACTATGCATTCTGGGTATGAGATGAAATTCTTCTCTGTCACAAAGTTCAGCAGCATTTTTGGAATAATGACAGTGGATTGACAATAGTCAATAAAGGACAGACTGCTGAGCAAATAATACATAGGTGTATGCAGCTGAGAACTAAACAGAATCAAGATGACCATACCCAGATTTCCAACAACTGTAATCAAATAGACTGCTAAGAAGATAAAGAATAGAGGCAATTGGAGCTTGGGATTCTCTGTTAAACCAGCGAGGATGAACTGAGCCACTGAGGTCTGATTTACTTCTTCCATGGTGTTCTGGGAAGTATATAAAAAAAAATAGAGAGAGAGAAGACAAATTTTGAGTATCCATTCTTCTATCACTCAATGAAGTTTGAAACATAATTAAAATATTTTCAGATACCTGCAATCATCTGCCATCCTCTTTTTAATTTGAGCAATCAGAGATTTTGCAGTCCTGGAGAAAGGAGACATGCAAATACAATCATACCTATGTTACATACTTGTGATTTTTATTGGTACCAATTTCTTACCATGTTTCCATTCATTTCAAACCATTCTACCAAATGGGACCTCATTAAATCGCAAAGCTTCTGTAAGGCAAAGAGCACTGTCAATACGACAAAAACAGCAACCAACAGATTGGGAAAAGTTCTTAGTAGACTTTCTTTCTTTCTTTCTTTCTTTCTTTCTTTCTTTCTTTCTTTCATTCTTTCTTTCTTTTTTTTTTTTTTTAAGATGGGGACCGAACTCAGGGCCTTGACCTTGCTAGGCAAGCGCTCTACCACTGAGCTAAATCCCCAACCCCAGATTTGGAAAAGATCTTTACCAATCCTACATTTGATAGAGGGCTAATATCCAATACATACAAAGAACTCAAGAAGTTAGACTCCAGAGAAGCAAGTAACACTATTAAAAATGGGGACCGAACTAAACAAAGCATTCTCAACTGAGGAATATGGAGTGGCTGAGAAGCACCTACAAGATACAACCCTGAGATTCAATTTCACACTCATCAGAATGGCTAAGATCAAACACTAAGATGACAGCAGATGCTAGCAACGATGTGTACTAAGAGGAACACTCCTCCATTGTTGGTGGGATTGCAAGCTGGTACAACCTCTCTGGAAATCCGTCGGGCAGTTTCTCAGAAAATTGGACATAGTAATACCTGAGGATCCAACTATACCACTTCTGGACATATATCCAAAAGGTGCTCCAACATATAACAAGGACACATGCTCCACTATGTTCATATCAGTCTTATTTATTATAGCCAGAAGCTGGAAAGAACCCAAATGTCATTAAAGGGAGGAATAGACACAGAAAATGTGGTACATTTACATAATGGAGTACTATTTTAATTGAAGTATTGCTTTATTAAAAGCAATGACTTCAGGAAACAATCAGGCTAACGGATGGAAGTAGAAAATATCATCCTTACTGAGGTAAACCAATGACAAAAGAACACACATGGCATGCACTAACTGATCAGTGGATATTAGCCCAAAAGCTCAAAATACCCAAGTTACAATGCACAGACCACATGTAGTTCAGGAATAAGGAAGACCATAGTATGGGTGTTTCAGTCCTTCTTAAAAGGAGAAACAAAAAACTCACAGAAGGTAGAGGGTGTAAGAGACTTGGTGTAAGAAGAAAGGAGAGGAGGTTGAAAACAGGGTAAGGAACTGATATGGGAGGAGACTACGATGACATATATAGGGTCAGGAATTTGAAAAGAGGTGTGTAGCAATGAGGAATTGGGAACTGGGGGTAACCCCCAGCAAGGCCAAGACAATATCCAGAGGTTAGGCAAGGTCCTCATTTGAGGGATTGTGCAACCCACTCATCTCCAA